>NW_027174947.1:0-26000 GCF_000390325.3 Nicotiana tomentosiformis
ATGGACTTTGTGTTAGGATTGCCTAGAACAAGGTATGGTAAGGATAGCATCTTTGTTGTGGTAGATAGCTTCTCAAAAATGGCTCGTTTTATTCCTTGTTTAAAGACTAATGATGCTTCTCATGTTGCTGATTTATTTGTTAGAGAAGTTGTTACATTGCATGGTATACCTCGAACAATTGTTAGTGATAGGGATGCTAAGTTTCTAAGCCACTTTTGGCGTGTGCTTTGGGGAAAATTGGGAACAAAATTATTGTTTTCTACTTCTTGTCATTCACAAACTGATGGGCAAACTGAGGTAGTAAATAGAACCTTAGGAAATATGTTAAGGGATGTTCTAAAAGGAAAATTAACTTCTTGGGAGGATCACTTGCCTATGGTAGAATTTGTTTATAATCAAACTATTTATTCATCTACTGGCTATTCTCCTTTTGAAGTTGTTTATGGCTTTAACCCCCTTACACCACTTGACTTATTGCCTTTGCCTACTAATGAGATGGTTAGTCTTGATGGAAAAAAGAAAGCTGATTTGATGAAGACTATTCATGAGCATACGAGACTTGCAATTGAGAGGAAGAATGAGCAAATAGCTTTACGAAGAAATAAAGGTCCAAAACCAGTTATCTTTGAGCCTGGTGATTTGGTTTGGGTTCATATGAGGAAGGAGAGATTTCCTTCAAAAAGGAAGACAAAATTGCACCCTAGAGGAGATGGGCCATTTAAAGTACTTGAAAGGATTGGAGATAATGCTTACAAATTGGACCTTCCAGGTGAGTTTCAAGTAAGTGCTACTTTCAATGTTGCTGACTTATCCTTATTTGATGTAGGTTCAAATTTGAGGATGAATTCTTTTCAAGAGGAGGGGAATGATAGCTCCACGGACAAGGATAAAGCTTTAGAAGCACCAAGAAATCCATTCACAAGGTCTCAAGCTAAGGAGAAGCAAGACAAGGTTGTTGGGCTTCAATGGGAGATCAAGAAGGCGCTAATGGTGGAAGAAGAGCTCAAGAATTATGGAGAGGACTTAGCTAAGTGCTACACTCATTTCATGGTCCAAGTCCAAGTCCAAGTCCAAGAGGATGTAGATTGGGGTCCAAGCACCAGCCAAGGAGGGTCTAAATTAGGGACCTAAATCAACCTACAAAGGAGCTAACTTGACGCCCAAGTCAGCTCAAGGAGGGGCGGCCAAGACGTAGGATAAGGAGTCAAAGTTCCTTATTTTGTTTTCTAGTTTGTTAGGACATATTTGATGCTTTCCTAGGTAGTTAAGGCTTTGTTTTTATTTTCCTAAGATTATTGGAATTACTTTCCAAGATTGACTTAGTTTTTATTTCCTAGAGTTTTACCTTTTCCTATGATAGTTGGACTTGTTGTCCAAAGTAGTTTAGGACATTATTTCCTTAATTTTTAGGTAGAATTTCGTGAGCCCCTCCCTATATAAAGGGGTGTCTTCTTTGCTTTTAGACTAAGACTATTATCAATAAAAATTGTTAGATTTTTCTTGCACTCTTATGTGTGGCTACTCTTGGATTTATTCTTCAACCTTCAAGACTCAACTTAAGGTGGTAAGATTAAACTATTTTCAAATATTAGATCACTTCTAGATATTCAAGAAAGGTGATAAGTTTAGGCTTATTGTTGTTCTTGTTATTCTAAAGGGTCGGGTTTCACAATCTATCTCTTGTTTTTAATTCTCTACCAAAGGCGATTAGTTCTTTGTTAGCTAATTATTGTTGTTAGAATTCAACTTTAAGAATAGACTTCTTGAATTCAAGAAACTCTTTCTTGAATTCAATCTATCTTTAATTTTCCGTTGTTTTTTTGTTTCTTTATTTTCTTTTAGCTTCCGCACATTTCTTGATTTTCTTTAGTAATTCTTGGACCCCTATCGTGTTGTTATTAGGTGAGAACTCGATCGTTGGGTGTAGCTGAACAGGCATCGGTACCCCAGGCTAGGGTTGTGAGAGGCCGGGGTCGAGGCCGAGGTAGGGGCAGAGCACATGCCGTAGCTAGAGTCCCTACTCGTGCAGCTACTGTGGAGCCACCAGTAGCTCTTATGGAGGAGAAGGTGCATGATTATGTGGAGCCGGAGGTACCGACTCAAGTTCCCAAGGCTTATTTGTTTCGTCAGTTGTTTAGGATACCTTGATCTGCATGGTTGGTTTATTTGAGAGTTTGGCTCATGACAGACTGTTTCCTATAGTACCAGCTACTTCCCAGGTAGGGGTCAGAGCACATACTACAGCTACTCGTACCCTATAGAATATGGCCATTGGTTATCATACTCGGAATGTTACTAGTTGGGGGAGTTCAACCTACTATTGCCGTGCAATTTGAGGATAGGCATATGATGTTAGCTGAGGAGATGAAGAGGTTGGATAAGTTCACCAAGTTTCATCCTTCTGACTTTAGTGGAACACCTTCATAGGAGTTCACAGGGATTCTTGGATTATTGTCATGAGATTCTACGAAACATGGGACTAGTTGAATCCAACGGAGTTTACTTCACTACCTTGTAGATGCAGGGTCTGGCCAAGAGGTGGTGGCAGGTTTATGAGATGGGTAGACCAGCAGGATCACCTCTTCTTACATGGGCTCAATTCTCCAGAGTCTTCTTAGAGCAGTTTGTGCCATGCACCAGGAGAGAGGAGCTGAGGAGGAAATTTGAGTACCTACATCAGGTCAGCTATCAGTTACTGAGTATGAGATGATGTTTATAGACCTGTCTCTCCATGCTACTGCTTTGATTCCCACAGATGAGTAGGGAGTGAGGAGATTAGTTGAGGGTCTTCACTATTGTATTCGCCTTGCTATGTCTAGAGAGATCGAGACTGGGACTGCATCTCACTAGGCTGTAGAGATAGCGCATCGTGTTGAGCACATCCGTAGTGAGGCTACAGAGATTACGTAGGGTAGGGAGAAGAGGTACCGGTATTCAGGTAGCTTTAGTAGTGCCCCGTATGGAGGCTGAGGTTGATTTGGGAGAGGCTAGTCTAGCAGGCCAGTTTATAATTCACCACCACCCAGTCGAGGAGCTTTAGTGCAGTCTTCATTTAGTACAATCCTAGCTTAGATATCTTACTGCTCTCCATCAGTTTAAGGTTTGTCGGTACCAGGTTCTTCTAGTGTTTATATCTTTGTTCACGGGGTCCAATTCACACCCCGCAGTCATTTCCAGTCAGAGGTTGCTATGAGTGTGGTGAGTTGGGACATGTCAGGAAGTATTGCCCCATCATTGCAGAGGTCCAGTGCAGTAGGGAGGCCAAATTATGATTCCTGCACCAGTTGCTACACCACCCGCTCAGCCAGCTCGGGGTGGAGGTCATTCAATACATGGTCATCCTAGAGGGGGAGCTCAGTGTAGTAGAGCTCAGGCCATATTTTATGCGTTCCTAGGAAGGACCGAGGTCGTTGCTTCTGATACAGTGATTACATGTATTATTTCTATGTGCCAAAATAATGCTTCAGTATTGTTTGATCTGGGTTATACTTGTTCGTATGTGTCATCATACTTTACTTCTTGTATGGATATGCCTCGTGGTTCTCTTGATGCTCCTATGCATGTGTCTACACCTGTTGGTGATTCTATTCTGGTGGATCATGTTTATTGGTCATGTGCGGTCGCTATTTGTGGTTTTGAGACGAGGGCGAACTTCTTATTGCTAGATATGGTGGATTTCGATGTGATCGTAGGTATAGATTGTGTAACACCCCGAAAAATTTCGAAGTACTTAAGTGTAAGGCCTGGTAAAATTTGTAAAGAAAATAATGTTTCATGGTGCCGGACTAGGCTTATGTGTTTGAGGATTATAGATATTCTTCGCGGCTCGCCGCGGCTCGGACTTTTTGGGTCGAACAATGCACGGAAAAGTAAAGGAAATTTTTTTCCGAAAATGTGCATTTATGCGGTCCATTATGCGACCGCATAATCACTCTGCGGGCCTCATAATGGACGCAGAAGTGAGCAGGTGAGGCTTATTCTAGAAGTAGCTATGCGATCGACTATGCGACCGCATAACTGTTATGCAGTGCATTATGCGACCGCATAACAGTTATGTGGACCGCATAGTGACTGCATACACAGGCAGTTCTTTTGGCTATTTTGTAACCAATTATGCGACCGATATGCGGTCGCAAATGCGACCGCAGAACCTGTTCCGGAGCTTCATTTTTGGGTTTTTAAAACCCGCCCCTATTTCGTTAAATACACTCTTTGGGTCATTTTTGAGCTATTATCTGACATTTTAGAGTGAGAGAGGGTGCCCTAGAGTGAGAAGGTGTTCTCCAATAATTGTTCTTCAATTCTTGCCCAAGTTTTGGAAGACTGAGAAGGGAAACTCACTAGGTTTTCATCCTAGAGGTAAGATTCTATACCCTAACCCTCAATTTCGAATTTTGTGTAGAAATGGATAATAAGCAAGATAATTTCTGGGCAAGAGGGTTGGTTATTTTACATGCATGTGTTATCAAAGGGTGTAGAAAGATTGTTGAGCTAAAAATGGTAAATGTTGGGTTGTGGGATGATGGAA
The DNA here is from genome assembly GCF_000390325.3 of Nicotiana tomentosiformis. Lineage (NCBI taxonomy): Eukaryota > Viridiplantae > Streptophyta > Magnoliopsida > Solanales > Solanaceae > Nicotiana > Nicotiana tomentosiformis. The sequence continues at coordinate 4,529 of NW_027174947.1, forward strand.
TCCTCCATGAAAGGACCTCAAAACCTTAATGCACATCTAATGTTTGATAAAATGCTCAAATGAGCTAGAACCATGATCATCTTCATAATTTTGGTTCAATTTATTATATTTCTAAAATAGATTGAAGTTGCTAAGAATTCCGGAATATTTAGAGTGTAAGGAAGTTCAAGTGAGGTATGTTGGCTAAACTCTTCTCTTAGAATTGAATCCCAAGATATTCATGTAAATTATGTAAGTCCCGAGTGATTCATTATGAAATTGGCTATTCCGAGTAAGATTTGGCTTGAGAGATATATGTTCAACATGGGCTGTGCATTAATAATGTTTCGACTTGAAGTCAAGTTCAAATGATGGCATAATGTGAAATATCTCTATGTGCATTAGACTCTAAATTGCTCACCTGTGTACTACACACTTTGATTTGAATTGTGTTTGTTGTTGATGATGAGGATGATATTTGAAATTGATAATGTGAGCATGAAATACTGAATATGGCTAACGTGCCAAGAATGATCTTATAATTATGGCCACTAGTGCCAATGAAATGAAAAGATGTGAGAGTATTATGGAATTTGATGATTGATATAAAAAGGTTGATGTCTCAAATAAGACGGCCTAGCCGATCGGGTCATGATCGGACACCATGCCGCACACATGGTGGTGATTGTGCTGGAAATTGGTAATGATAGAAATTGTGGTTGATGTCCCTAATGGATGGCCTAGCCGATCAGGTCGTGATCGGACTCCGTACTAAATTTTCGGTGGTATTGGTATTTATGGTAATTGTGGTTGATTCTCTAATGAGATAGCCTAGCCGATCGGGTCGTGATCAGACTCCGTGCTAAAGTACAGTGGCATTGGTATTGTGAATACTGGTATTGCGGACAATGGTATATCGATACTAAAAATCTCCCAATGTGAAATATGGAAATTAATTTGAACACTGTGTTGATCCTAAATTGAGGTTTGATGTTGTTTAAGGCTTTCATTGATATTATGATAATCTTGTTTGTATTAATTGTCATTCTATTGAGAGGGTGTTTAGTTATACATACTAGTACTATTCGACGGTACTAACGTCCCTTTTGTAGGGGCGCTGCATCTTTCAATGGATGCAGGTGGTTCCACAGCAGGAGATCAGTGATAGCAGTGCACCTTTTTCCCAGCTGACTTGGTGAGCCCCACTTTATTCCGGAGTCATGAATTTTTTGTAGTTGTGTATCCTATTTGAGGTACAGCCGGGGCCTTGTTGCCGGCATTATCATTGTACTCTTCTTTATCTATAGAGGCTCCGTAGACATAGTGTGAGTTGTGTATTGGTGCTGGGGAAAGACAAACTATGTTATGTTGTGGTTGTATTACTTGTCCATTTGAGACTTTAAAAATGATGAACTATTGGAAATGAATTGGTATTGTAGACCTGAACACATTTTCGTCTAATTAATGATAATATGTATTATCTCTATTCATGGATGAGTTTGGGTAGAATGAAATCTAACAGGCTTGCTCGGTCGGGTTCATTCGGTTGAGCGCCGGTCGCGCTCCTCGGTTTAGGGGCGTGACAAACTTGGTATCAGAGCCAGGTTTTAAAGTGTCCTAGGATGTCTCGGAGCCGTGTCTAGTAGAGTCCTTATTATCAGTGTGTTGTCGACCACATCTATAATTAGGATGCTACATGGACATTTAGGAATAATACCCTTCTTTGATATTCTGAATCATGCGATGAAACTCATTGTGGAACTGTTCTTCCTCTAACTCGTGCGTTGAGGTTCAAGGTAAGTTTAAATGCTCTTTTGGTTTATTCCAAGTAATGTTGTCATGTGACATGATGAATGGGTAAAGGCCTGAATATTAAACAGATGGCACATGTATCATGTTGAATGCATAGTATGACATACGAGACAAGTATATCGTACCATAAGCATACTTTATATGAGAAGAGTGCTAGAGGTGATTACCCACCTCCAAAGAGGCATTGACGTGATAAATTAGACATAAGCTTAACTAGTATATGTGGATAGTGTGGGAACCATGTATATGATTCTAAGATGTAAACATGTTACATAGGCACGTGATATACGAAAGGCATGGCCCGGAGAGTAATGATAAATGTGTAGGTCTCTCACGGGAGACAAGAAGTTATGAAAGGAGAGTTGATTGAACCCACTATGAGAAGACCCTAGCACTATGAACGTTATAAGAATCCTAGGAATGTGCGAAGTGGTGTTACACTCCAAAAAGGATATTGACATGAGGGAGTTAGATCCCAAGCCTATGTGGCTGAATAAGAGTAGAGAACGTATGAGGTTAATACCATGGTGACTTAAATCTCCCTAATAGTCGAACATATATATGAAGAATAGAGACATGAGACATATGTCCCTGAGGTTGCTAAATTCAAGACTTGTGTCAAACTGTGAATCATTCACCCCAAGTGGGGGAGGAAGGGCCATAGAGAGGCCACTTAAATACAATGAAACAAGACTAAGACCATGTAGCTATGATGTTTGAATATTTTGTTGAAGACATGTGTAGTCTAGAAAAGAGACAATGGGTAGCATGATTCTCTGAAAGGATATGCTAATGATAGACCACTAGTACCCCAAAAAACAAAAAAGGGGGCGAAAGGTTAAGGAAGGTAAATTCCTCATACATGGCAATGTGAATGACAGGGTCAACGATCCTAGAAACTAAGCGTATGTTTACAAAGGGATTTTTTTTTACTTGTTAGGGGGTCAGGAACAATGGAACCCAAAGAAGTAATATAGGTCAAATGTGAAAGGTTGCAAGTTTTTAGAATGAGTTAATCACGGATTTGCGATTTAGCTAAACCTCTAAGGCTTTAAGAAAGACAGAACAAGTGGGAAAGATAAATGTGATGTTATAATAACCCAAGAGTGCATCGGTACTTAATGGAGAGTCTCTTAAGAATCTTACAAGCAAGGAAGTTTTAAGTGATACACAAATGAACGCACTTTCCCACGGATATCCCAACAAGTGTCGAGAGGCGAGCAGGATGAATTCCCAACTAAGGAAAAAGACCACGTAACGTATGGAAGGGCGCATAGCTATTCAATAACTGGGGAGAATGAGGCGAGCAAAATTGGAAGAAAATCTATAAATTGAGATGGTCATGGTTATCGCAAAATAGTTTGTATTAGAATGGTGGACTCACCTAGAGCACAAGTGTTAATAGAAGATATAAAGGATCAACCATAATGCAACTGATTTGAGTGACGCCGAATATCAACTAATAGATATAGAGGGAGTTCATGTCTACATATTACATTGGAAAGTGAGACTACTGGTGATGAAGTGGTGGTGTGATAAACTCAACAAACCAGACACAATGATACTACGAGTTCTTGGGAGGCAAACAAGTGTGTGGCACAATAAGGTTGTCAATTATGAATTAAGGGCAAAATGGGATAGGAGTGAATGCTCTAGTCACAAAGTAAAAATAGTATCAACATATTGTCTAGACCAAATGGGAAATGTTTGAAACATATTAAGAGAGGATGAACACTTGTTACAAACCAAACATGTTTAACATGATAGCTCTTAGGCTGCAATACCAGGAAACACTATTGGTAACTACAATACGGGGAATAAGGTGAGTTACTCATCGAGGATGGAATAAGGTGGACTAAGTCCTACATTTATAAGGAAACCAAGAAGTCATCGTTGAAAAATTTAGGAGGATCTCAAGTTTCAGAAAAGGCCTTGTTCGGGTTAAATATATATGAAGGGTATCGATATGTGTTTTGGGAAGTGGTTAGCAGTAAAAAGGAATCGTGAGAATGTTCACCAGTGAAGTATAGTGGTTTCTTAAAATTCTATAAGACTTATAATGAGGAAAGAGGATGGCTAAAAAAGGTCTGAGCACAATGTTACTTCACATATTGAGGAAATACCATGCAGGTTGATGTTATCAGGGTGTGCGCGCAAGCTAGTAGATGTTATTTATTTGAAACAGATGGTCCCATAAGAAAACTGGCATAGTAATGTCTTTTGTAGAGAAATTTGGAAAAAATAAGTTGCAAGTACTAATAAGATCGTAACCGTATCAAGGAAATTTTTGTAGAACTCAATTTCTAGGAGGTCATATGAAAGAGAAATCTGATATAGATGTTCCACTAATGATGAAATATGACAACCTCTAGGCAACTCAAGAATCATTAGAAAAACAATCCAACACATGACCTAGGACTTGCGGTTGTGATTTATACATTAAAGGTTTGGCGTCATTAATTGTATGGTATCCCGGTGGACATATTCACGGACCATAAGAGCCTTCAATATATTTGCAAATAGAAGAAATTGAATCTAAGGTAGAGAAGATGTCATGAGTTACGTAATGATTACGATATCAATATTCTATATCATCCGGGGAAGCCAATGTTGTGGCAGATGCTCTTACCAGGAAATCTATGGGTAGCTTAGCACACTTGGAGGCATACCAAAGGCCATTGGCCAAGGAAGTTCACCGATTAGCTAGTTTAGGAGCTCGTCTTGCGGACTCTAGTGAAGGAGGGGTAATTGTGCAAAATAGGGTTGAATTATCGCTTGTTGTGGAAGTCAAATAGAAGCAATACAACGATCCATTGTTGGCACAATTGAAAGAGGGTATTCATTAACATAAGACTACGTCTTTTTCTCTCGGCTTGGATGATGGTACACTAAGGTACCAAGGTTGGTTATGTGTTCCAAATGTGGATGGTCTTCGGGGAAGAATTATGACTGAAGCTCACACTTCTAAGTATTCTGTGCACCCGGGTTCTACAAAAATGTATCATGATCTTAAGGAGGTCTATTGGTGGAATGATATGAAGAGAAATGTAGCGGAATTTGTGGCGAGATGTCCAAATTGTCAGCAGGTGAAGGCCGAACACTAGAAGCCCGGTGGGTTGGCACAGAATATAGAAATTCCAATGTGGAAATGGAAAATAATTAATATGGACTTTGTGGTAGGATTGCCTCGTACTTCTCGTAAGTTTGACTCGATTTGAGTGATTGTGGATCGACTCACGAAATCAGCATACTTTTTGCTGGTTAAGTCTACCGACATAGTGGAGCAGTATGCTCAGTTGTATATCAAAGAAATAGTTAGGTTGCATGGCACCCCAGTTTTCATCATTTCTGATCGGGAGGCACAATTCACTGCTAATTTTTGGAAGAAATTTCAACAAGGTTTGGGTACTCAAGTGAATCTTAGTACAGCCTTTCACCCGCAGACTAACGGGCAGGTAGAGTGGACTATTCAGACGCTTGAGGATATGTTGCGTGCTTGTGTTCTAGACTTTAAAGGTAGCTGGGATGATCATTTACCACTCATAGAATTTGCATATAACAATAGCTATCATGCTAGCATTCCAATGGCACCGTTCGAGGCTTTATATGGTAGGAGATGCAGATCTCCCATTGGGTGGTTTGAAATTGGGGAAGCAGAGTTGATAGGGCCAGACCTCGTGCATCAGGCCATGGAAAAAGTTAAAATCATTAAGGAGTGGTTGAAGACTGCTCAGAGTCGTTAGAAATCCTATTCGGATGTTCGTCGTAGGGATTTGAAGTTCAAAGAAGATGATTGGGTATTCTTGAAAGTTTCCCCCATGAAAGGGGTAATGCGATTTGGTAAGAAAGGGAAATTGAGTCCGAGGTATGTCGGACCGTACAAAATCATTCAGAGGATCGGTGAGGTGGCGTACAAGGTTGAGCTACCACCTGAAATGTCATTAGTACACCCGGTGTTTCATGTGTCTATGTTGAAAAAAGTAGTTGGAGATCCGACACTCATTGTTCCGGTTGAGACCATTGAGGTAAATGAGAAATTGACTTACGAAGAGATTCCAGTTTCTATTATTGATCGGCAAGTCCAAAAATTGAGAAATAAAGAAATTGCCTCCGTGAAAGTGTTGTGGAGAAACCAACATGTTGAAGAGGCTACTTGGGAGGCCGAGGAAGAAATGAAGAAAAAGTATCCATATTTGTTTGAATAGCCATGTATTTATAAAGTTGTGATCTATGAGAAATATTCTAAGAGTTGCTTTCTATGAATTTTGTATCATTTGTACAATTGGCGTTAAGGGTGTTCCTTTCTGGAAATATATTACTTGTGAGACCACAATTGGTGTTATTTTGTATTATGTTACGTCGTTGGATTATGTATGTGCTGTTAGGATATGTTTCTGGGGCCCTCTGACAGGTGGATAGGCCTATTTACAAGGGAAACTCTAGCGAAATTTTTTAAAATTTTGGGAGTTAGTCAAATTTGGGGCTGCTCGAAAGTGGTATGAAACAAACTGAGTTGCATAAGATGCTAATGACGGATTTTTACCCTCATTCGAGGACGAATGATTCTAAGCGGGGGAGAATGTAACACCCCGAAAAATTTCGAAGTACTTAAGTGTAAGGCTTGGTAAAATTTGCAAAGAAAATAATGTTTCATGGTGCCGGACTAGGCTTACGTGTTTGAGGCTTGCGAGCCGCGGCTCAGACTTTTTGGGTCAAACAATGTACGGGAAAGTAAAGGAAATTTTTTACCGGAAATGTGCATTTATACGGTCCATTATGCGACCGCATAATCACTCTACGGGCCACATAATGGCCGCAGAAGTGAGCAGGTGAGGGCTATTCTGGAAGCAGCTATGCGGTCGACTATGAGACCGCATAACAGTTATGTGGACCGCATATTGACCGCATACACAGGCAGTTCTTTTGGCTATTTTGTAACCAATTATGCGACCGCAGAACCTGTTCCAGAGCTCCATTTTTGGGTTTTTAAAACCCGACCCTATTTCATTAAATACACACTTTGGGTCATTTTTTGAGCTATTATCTGACATTTTAGACTGAGAGAGGGTGCCCTAGAGTGAGAAGGTATTCTCCAATAATTGTTCTTCAATTCTTGCCTAAGTTTTGGAAGACTGAGAAGGGAAACTTACTAGGTCTTCATCCTAGAGGTAAGATTCTACACCCTAACCCTTAATTTCGAATTTTGTGTAGCAATGGATAATAAGCAAGATAATTTCTGGACAAGAGGGTTGGTTATTTTACATGCATGTGTTATCAAAGGGTGTAGAAAGATTGTTGAGCTAAAAATGATAAAGGTTGGGTTGTGGGATGATGGAATCCTCCATGAAAGGACCTCGAAACCTTAATGCACATCTAGTGTTTGATAAAATGCTCAAATGAGCTAGAACCATGATCATCTTCCTAATTTTGGTTCAATTTATTATATTTCTAAAATAGATTGAAGTTGCTAAGAATTTCGAAACATTTAGAGTGTAAGGAAGCTCAAGTGAGGTATATTGGCTAAACTCTTCTCTTAGAATTGAATCCCATGATGTTCATGTAAATTATGTAAGTCCCGAGTGATTCATTATAAAATTGGCTATTCCGAGTAAGATTTGGCTTGAGAGATATATGTTCAACATGGGCTGTGCATTAATAATGTTTCGACTTTAAGTCAAGTTCAAATGATGGCATAATGTGAAATATCTCTATGTGCATTAAACTCTAACTTGCTCACCTGTGTACTACACACTTTGATTTGAATTGTGTTTATTGTTGATGATGAGGATGATATTTGAAATTGATAATGTGAGCATGAAATACTGAATATGGCCAACATGCCAAGAATGATCTTATAATTATGGCCACTAGTGCCAATGAAATGAAAAGATGTGAAAGTATTATGAAATGCGATGATTGATATAAAAAGGTTGATGTCTCAAATAAGACGGCCTAGCTGATCGGGTCGTGATCGGATACCATGCCGCACACATGGTGGTGATTGTGCTGGAAATTGGTAATGATAGAAATTGTGGTTGATGTCCCTAACGGATGGCCTAGCTGATTGGGTCGTGATCGGACTCCGTACTAAATTTATGGTGGTATTGGTATTTATGGTAATTGTGGTTAATTCTCTAATGAGATAGCCTAGCCGATCGAGTCGTGATCGGACTCCGTGCTTAAAGTACGGTGGCATTGGTATTGTGAATACTGGTATTGCGGACAATGGTATATCGATAGTAAAAATCTCCCAATGTGAGATATGGAAATTTATTTGAACATTGTCTTGATCCTAAATTGAGGTTTGATGTTGATTAAGGCTTTCATTGATATTATGATAATCTTGTTTGTATTAATTGTCATTCTATTGAGAGGGTGTTTAGTTATATATACTAGTACTATTCGACGGTACTAACGTCCCTTTTGCCGGGGGCGCTGCATCTTTCAATGGATGCAGGTGGTTCCACAGCAGGAGATATTGATCAGCGATAGCAGTGTACCTTTTTTCCAGCTGACTTGGTGAGCCCCACTTTATTTCGGGGTCATGAATCTTTTGTACTTGTGTATCCTGTTTGATGTATAGCCGGGGCCTTGTTGCCGGCATTGTCATTGTACTCTTCTTTATCTATAGAGGCTCCGTAGACATAGTCTGGGTTGTGTATTGGTGATGGGAAAAACAAACTATGTTATATTGTGGATGTATTACTTATCCATTTGAGACTTTATAAATGATGAACTATTGGAAATTAATTGGTATTGTAGACATGAACACATTTTTATCTAATTAATGATACTATGTATTATCTCTATTCATGGATGAGTTTGGGTAGAATAAAATCTAACAGACTTGCTCGGTCGGGTTCACTCGGTTGAGCGCCGGTCGCGCTCCTCGGTTTGGGGGCGTGACAGATTGGTTATCTCCGTACCATGTTATTCTTGATTGTCACGCTAAGACCGTGACGTTGGCGATGCCGAGGTTGGCGAGGTTGGATTGGAAGGGTTATCTTGGTTGCACTCCTAATAGAGTGATTTAATTCTTGAAGGTTCAACGGATGGTTGAGAACGGGTGTTTGGTATATCTAGCTTTTGTTAGAGATGTTAGTATTGATACTCTTACTGTTGGGTTAGTTTCTGTAGTGAGGGAGTTTCCATATGTATTTGTAGGAGACCTACCGAGCATGCCACCCAATAGGGGTTCATCATGCATAGTGTTTCACCATAGGGTGCGCCGATGTTGTTTATTTAAAAGAAGGATGGGTCTATGAGAATGTGTATTGACTATCGACAGATGAACAAGGTGACCATCAAGATTAAGTATCCATTGCCACGCATTGATGACTTATTTAATCAGATTCAGGTTGCCAAGGTGTTCTTGAAGATTGACCGGAAATGGGGGTATGACAGTTGAAGATCAGGGCCTCGAACATTCCAAAGATTGCTTTCCGATTTTATTATGGGCATTATGAGTTTTTGGTGATATCGTTTGGGTAGAGTAATGCCCCAGCAGCCTTTATGCACTTGATGAACAATGTGTTCCATCCTTATTTGGATTAGTATTTCATTGTATTTATTAATCATATATTGGTGTATTCTCGTAGTGGGGAGGAGCATGAGAAGCATTTGAGGAACATGCTCCACACATTGAGGGAGAAGAATCTCTATTTTAAGTTCTCTAAGTGCGAGTTGTGGTTGGACTCGATGGTATTCTTGGTATCTAGTGATTGGATCAAGGTGGACCCGAAGAAGATTGATGCAGTTCAGAGTAGGCCTAGACCTTCTACCGCTACAGAGATCAGGAGCTTATTGGGTTTGGCTGCTTTTTACCGTCGCTTCACAGACAAATTTTAATATATTGCAGCTACATTGACTAAGTTGGCTCAGAAGGGCATCCTGTTCAGGTTGTCAGATGAGTGTGAGGACAGCTTTCAGAAGCTCAAGGTAGCTTTGACTAAAGCTCTAGTGTTGGGTTTGCCTTCAAGATCTGGGTCATATACAATTTATTGTGATGCTTTGCGAGTTGTCTTTAGGTGTGTGTCGATGCAGGACGGTAGGGTAATAACCTACGCATCTCGCCGGTTGAAGCCCCATGAGAAGCAGTGCATCATTTGGAGTAAGCAATTGTTGTACACGCGCTTAAGATTTGGAGGCACTAGTTATATGGCATGTCTTGTGAGGTGTATACGGATCATCGGAGTCTCCAACATCTATTCAAATAGATAGATTTGAATTTGAGGCAGCAGAGATGGTTGGAGTTGTTGAAGGATTATAAAATCACCATTCTTTATCATTCGGGGAAGGCCAATGTGGTAGCAGACGCCTTGAGTAGAAAGGCGCAAGGCATGGGGATTTTAGCGTTTATTCCAGCTAGGGAGAGGCCTTTGGCTATGGATTTGTGTTCCTAATATGGATGGTTGAGAGAGTTTATCCTTGAGGAGGCTCATAGTTCGCGGTATTCCATTCATCCGGTTGCTGCGAAGTTGTATCGGATTTGAGGCATTGGTGGTGGAGGATAAAAAAAGATATTGTTTGATGTGTTACTTGGTGTTTAAATTGTTAGCAGGTCAAGTATGAGCATTAGAGACCAGGTGATTTACTTCAGAATATTAACATATCAGAGTAGATTAGGGAGCGTATCATTATGGACTTTGTGGTAGTTTTGCCACAGAGATTGAGGAGATTTGACACAGTTTGGGTCATTGTGGACAGACTGGCCAAGTCTGCACATTTCATTCCAGTTGTCACATACTACACTCTGCACTTCATGTGTAGATCTAGGTACTGCCTGTAAGGCCCCATAAAATATTTCCTAAAAATCGGGATTTCCGTGATGCCGAAATAGGCGTAGAAGTTAATAGTTCGGACTTTTTGGATTGAACAGTGTGCTGGAGAGTTGAAGGAAATATTTTTGCAGAAATAGGCATTTCTGCGGCCATTATGCGGCCGCATAATCACTCTGCGGGCCGCCTGTGAGTGAAGCAACCTTTTTGGCCAATTTTGAGGTGAATTCCGCAGCCAATTATGCGACCGCATAACCGTTTTGCGGGCCGCACTTTGTTCGCATAATCGTACTTGGACTTTTGCGGTGGGAGGTTTTGCGGCGCATTATGCGACCGCAGAACAGGTCTGCGGGCCGCATAACGGCCGTAGAGTGAAGCAGGCCAGCCCAGTTCCCAAGGCCACTCTTCGAGGTTATTTCGTGGACCGCATAATCATTATGCGGTCGCATATGCGACCGTAGAACCTGTTCCGGAGCTTCATTTTTGGGGTTTTTAAACACGACCCTTCTTCGTTAAAATTTGTACCATAGCTCATTTTGAGCACATTTATGATATTCTAGAGTGAGAGAGAGAGTTCTTAGAGTGAATGAGCAACCTTCAACCTATTATCCATCAATTCTTACTCAACCATTGAGGATTAACAAAGGAACCATTCACCCTAAAGGTAAGAATCTATGTCCTAGCTCTCAATTTTGAAATTTTACAAAAATGGGTTAAATAGAGAGACAAATATTGGGTGTGGGGGTTGTTGTCTTGCATGCATGTATCCTTGAAGTATGTGGGAAGGTTGTGAGCTAAAAATGGTAGAGAAAGGGTTGGGGAATGGTGGAATCTTTCACAAAAAGGGCCTTAAAATATTGATGCACACCTAGTGTTTGATAATATGCTCAAATGAGCTAAAACCATGATAATATTCCTAATTTTAGTCCAACTTGTTATATTTCTAAAATAGATCGAAGTTGCTAAGAATTCCGGAACGTGATAAAGTTTAAGGAAGCTCCATTGAGGTATGTTGGCTAAACCCCCTTCTTCTTAGAATAGAATCCCATTGTGTTCATATAATTGGTGTAAGTTCTTGATCATTATTGAATTGGCTATTCCTAATGTGGTTGTGTTGAAGGATGTAAGTTCAATATTTATTCTAAATGTTTCATCATGTCATCTTTCCATTCGAGGATGTGTTAGAAATATTTAGATTTCATGTCAAGATCGAAATAAAGGCTGTTATGCCAAATTGTATGAAAATCCTTTATGTGCCTAAGATTTCCCAAATTGCTCATATGTGAATTTAATGACTTGAATGGGAAGCCCTATTATTGTTGACAATGATAATGATATTTGAATGTGGAAAAGGGAACTGGAACTATGAAATACGGCCAAGTGCCAAGAATGACTTTGTAATCGTGATCACTAGTGCCAATGAATCGAAAGAATATGAATGAAGTATGATGTGAGATGATTGACTGAAAAGGGTAATGTCTTGGGTGAGACGGCCTAGCCGATCGGGCCGTGACCGGACACCATGCCGCACACATGGTGGTGACTGTGCTGAAAATAATAATTGAAATTATGGTTATGGTTGATGTCTCAAATGGGACGACCTAGCCGATCGGGTCGAGATCGGACTCCGTGTAAGAATACGGAGGTATTGTGAATTGTGGAATATCGGCACTACAGATCACCCGACCTAATAACATGGAAATTGACTTGAAAACTTATGTGATCCTTATTTGATGTTTCAGTATTATTTGTACCCCTTATTGAACTCATGACTGTTTTTCCCTTGTATTATTATTCATTCTATTGAGATGGTGTTTAGCTTTACATACTAGTACTATGCGACTGTACTAACGTCCCTTTTGTCGGGAGCGCTGCATCATTAAATGGATGCAGGTGGTTCCATAGCAGGCAGTGTTGATCAGCGATAGCAGTAAACCTTTCTCCTAGCAGACTTGGTGAGCCCCACCTTATTCCGGGGTCATGTATCTTTGGTACATTTTGTTATCACGTTTTGAGGTATAGCCGGGGCCTTGTTGCCAGCACTATCCTAACTCTCTTTTGCATCTCTTAGAGGCTTTGTAGACACTATGTGGGTTATACATGGGTGCTAGAAAAGTCAAACAGATTCTGTTGTGTTTTGAGATCTTGTTCCACTTTAGACTATAAAAAGGTGTGTATTTTGAGATATTAAAGATGAAAAAACTAATAGAAAGGTTTCAGTATTATATGTATATGATCCTCCTACTATCTAATAAATGAAATCATGCCTTCTCTTGATTATGGGTGAGTTGGGTAGAAAGTGTCTAATAGGCTTGCTCGACCGGGTTCACCTGGTTGAGCGCCGGTCGCGCTCCCCCCGAGTTTGGGGCGTGACAATTTGCTGGCAAGGGTATAATTTATCCAGAATTTCAAAATTTTGCCATTTATTATTATTTTGAGTTTTGGAGATCTAGAAGAGACAATTTTGGAGATGCATTTCACCCATATTTTGAGGGTAAGTTATTTCTACCTAGATTTGATTATATATCTCGATTCTCCATGGATTTCACGTAAAAAGTATGGAGTTTTAGAGTAAAATTTGGGGGTTCTGCCCACAACTTTAGAGAGTATATTTTGAATATTTGAGTATCAATTTGGACAAGGATTTGAAACCAAACCACATATTTGGACTCGACAGGACATAGGTCATCGAGATTTGGTATTGATTTTAGATTTCAAGCACGCGGGCCAGGGTTGAATTTTGTTGACTTTTTTGAAATTATTCAAAGATCGAAACTATGTTGGAAAAGCGAATTTGGAGATTTAGATTAGTCCGGATGAGGTAAGTATCTTGCCTATCTTTGGTTAGGAATATTTTTGTAATAAATGATATTGTTTGCTACATTTGGGAGTGAAGTATATACAAAGTGACGAGTGTATATGCCTGTATCATGGTTATTCATGCTCGGGGTAGATTCTAGGTTTTTTATGCGTTGTTGGTTGTGTGTTCTATGTATTTTCTATTTTTACTCAATTAAATGATTACATGAGCATAATTAACTATGCTAGATATTATGTTTAGGTTAATAATACCTTATTTTGGGCATGACGAACTATTCTTAAGATTGTTTATGTATTTGATTTAACCGTAATCCCACTTATCATTATGAACACTTGCCCGCAAATGTTATCAATTGTGATATGCCTTGAATTGGTATGACTACTCGAGCTTCCCTTTTTCTATTGGAGAACATGTCTATCCTTCGATCCTACATTCTGAGCAGTAAGTTATATGTATGATGAGATACATGTTGGAGTTGTAGTCATACGTTACAACAAGTCATTCTTAGATATCATCTCATGTGTACATACATACATTTTTCGCATCGTTATTTATCATGTCTTAGTATTTCTAAATGATTACCTATATAGCATATGCATATTATTACACCCCGTACTTTCATGTTAGAATGCGTCTTAAGTGAATCAATATGAGCCAAAGAGTTTAAGGACTTTTACAAAGATAATGCTGGGTTAAAACAAGTGTTAAAGAAGTATTGTGGGGGTTGGAGGCTAAACGAATCAAAGATGTTATAACCCGTACTTTTGGATAAAATATGGAATGCTTAATATGCTAAGGAGGTTGTGTTTTAAGGTACTTGAATTATATAATATTCGTATTTTAAGTTTTGAAGTCAAATAAGTTGTAAAACAAAAGTCGGCAAAAGTTATTGCAAGTTATGTTTATAATTTTACTGAAATTTGGGTCTAATGTTACTGAGCTTTTCTCCTAATATTCTTGGAATTACGAGGTGATCCACCCACCAAATTGAAGCAATATGCGTCTAGTATCCAACGCATTAAATCCTTCATCAATCCAACATTGAGGTAGAGAGATATCCATATTTTTGCAAGATTACGCAGGCAGCCCCTTTGGGACCCACTTAGATGGTGGCTGACCTTTGAATGTTTTAAAGTGGTAGGAAGGCTCAATTTTGGTAGATTTCGACCAAGGACAGTTCCCACACTCTCTCAACACATCTCTAAGGTTCCAAGATGAATCCAAAGTGATTTTACCTAAACCTAACCACAAAAGTTAGCCTAAGTGAAGAAACGAGTCTCTATGGTATTCTGATGTCATTACAAGCTCTAGTAAGCAAAGGGAAGATTTGGATCAAGGTTTTTATGATTATTTAACATAATTATAACACCATTTTGCTTATTCTTAATCTTATCTATGCATTGGTTTAGTTGTTTGGATGAAGAATTGCAGCATAGGTCTTGAAGTGGTATAAGATGTTGTTATCTCTTATTGGACTGTTTTGGAGTTGTATATATGACTTCATATGTCAGGAAATAATGGGAAATAGATTGGTTATAATATTTTTATTGTTGTTATTCTTGCCAATATGTTGGGTATGTTGATGAATTATAATTAGGAGAAGAATCGACCACATAATACCTAGAAGTTGTTCATATTGTTATTATCTCTTGTTGGGGTGTTTGATGTTACTTTTAAGATGGATATTAGGCTGACATGTTGTGTCAATATATATGTTTATATGATAGATATTTTTATGGTGTTGTAAGTATGGGGGATATGGAAAAAATATTTGGTGTTTGGTTCCAATCGGATCTTGCCGCACGTCATGTTAAATAGTAGTTTCGTTGCAGACGTTTGTGCACTTGTTGTTATGTAGATTGATTTGTGTTGTTGGGATGTTGGGTGTGTTGAGGTGCTGATAGTATATAGCTGATGGTTTTATGTATTATTATTATTTTTTATGGACTTGGGGAAGTTAGGAAAACTAGGGAGATGCTGTCCGATTTTATATAGAATGAGCTTGCCGCTCGCAGGGGATTGTTGAACGGATTAACCCAATCAACCAATGTGTAGTGAATCAACTAGCCGGTGGAAACTTCATGACAACGCCTTATGCGGAGGCGTGTGACATTCTAGACGAGATGGCGGAGACATCATCGGCTTGGCAATCCCGGCCAATGTCCAACAAGGTGATCCGAATATGATACACCTCCACAAAGAGTTGAAAGACCATGGGCAAGCCATTGCCGAATTGACAACAACCATGACTCAACTAGCAAAGGCCCAACTCAATCAAGTGAAAGCTCTATGGAGGGAGTTAATGTTTTGGTGAACAAGAAGAGGACCAAGGGTCCACAAATTCAAATTCGAGTGGAGAAATATGTGCAAGATGATGGCAGTTTTGATCAAGGTGATTCTTATTATGAGTAAGAGGAGGAAGTTCAATATGTGAATAATTTTCAAGGGCAAAGAAACAACTTCCAAGGCCCAAATCAACAACAATGGCGACCACAAAATAACCATGGCAAGTGGCATTCTAACAATAAAGGGAATTGGCATAATAACAACAAACAAGGAAATTGGAGTGGAAACAACCAAGGAAATTGGGAAGGCAACACTCAAGGTAGTTGGGGGAACAATCAAGGCAACCGGGGGTCGGGTTTTTAAAGGCCCCCAATGTATCAACAATCGAGAAACCCGCCTCCTTATCCTTCCCTTGGTTCAAGTTCTTTAAACAATAAGATGGGACGTATAGAGAATATGTTCAAGCAAATGATGGAAAATAAATACCGATTCGGATACCCAACTTGCCTCACACAACACATCAATCCGTAATCTAGAAATTCAAATAGGGCGAATCTCTCAAGCTCTAAATCTTCTCCTAAGGATGAACTACCAAGTAACACGGTGGTGAACCCAAAGGGTGGTAACAATATAGGTGTCACACCCCAAACCTGGGGAGGCGTGGCTGGCACCCGGTGCCGCACTGGCCCGAGCGAACCACTCTGTAACTCATGATCATTCGACAAAAACTAGAACATACATAGGTTGAGTTGGCTGAATTCATTCCTTTTGTAACTATCATGGTCCAACATGGCCACAACTCATAATGTATAACTATAAGTGGGCAACACTGTATCACTGAACCATTTTTCTTAAAATATGAATACATATGGGCCGTCAAGGCCTCTGGCATACTGTACAAAATGAATCTCTATCTACAAAGCCTCTAAGAATACATAATCTTCATAAGGGTCGGGACAGGGTCCCACCATACCAAACAACACACGTCTAAATTATACTAACTAAACAAGCAACTCCAGAGCAAATGGAGTGCACCAACATCTTCCATTGAGTTGATCGCCTACTTGGAGGACTCTCGACCTATCTATCGAGACCTGCAGGCATGAAACGCAGTGTCTCCAAGCAAAAGGGACATCAGTACGAATAATGTACTGAGTATGTAAGGCACATAAATAAGTACATAACAGACGTGGGAGAAATATTGAGTAAATGACTCAACCTGTAGTTCTGGATAACTCTGTAAATCATGAAATAATTATAGTGTCATGTATATGCGTATGGATGTCATGTCGTGCATAGGTACATGTTTCATAACATCATCAGGCCTCTGAGGGCATCCCATCATATCATCTCGGCCACTGTGGGCAAAATCATCAATATATACCAGCTGATCAGGTGGTGGCGCGTATATAACGTCATAACCATTCCCATATCCCATATACATATATTACATATATATATATATATAATGCCATCTGGTCATGGGTCAATGTGCATGTATAAATGCATGAAATACATTAATAAAATTTCTCGGTACGTCATAAGACCATTATGCTTCTGATTAATATCATGAAATAAACTTTACCAACTTACGTATTTTTGAGACCCATGAACAGATGATAAAATAATATGACACGTGGGGAATCAAGAACATAAGCATCTCTAATATTTCTATGAATAGAGTTATATATGAAAATTGTGCATTTTCTTATTTCATTTGTGTCGTATGGATCATGCCAAAAGAAATAAGGGATAGCTTTAACATACCTGGAGTAGGGAAAAAATACGTATGATATTTTTTGAAGAGGTTGCACCGTACTCCTTTAGAAGCGCAAAATCTCACGTTGCTTTTGTGCTAATAATTCTCATAATTCTCGTTGGAATTATTTGGATGCAAGGAGTTTTGTTGAAAATTTGTAGGAAGTGATAAATTGCTAACATTCTGATCTAATCACAAATGACCTATAAGACTTATACGAATCAAAAATCACGTTCTTACCTAATCACAAACTTATAAAAATTGCTAACTTCTCACTTCTGATTGTAGGGTGTATAAGAAATTGTAGGAATTTGTAAGCATTTACGTTGCTAATGTGCAAAGCTCACATCTGAATTGTAGTGTCTTGCAGTTAATGCGCAAAAGCTAATGTGCAAAGCTCACGTTTGTAGGAAATTATTAAGAAATGAAGTGTCTGGTTTGAGAACGTTTTGAATTTGATTTAGAAAGAAAGTAGATGATTCTCACTTGATTATTCAATGTCCAAGTGAAACCAAATGAAGTAGACTTATGACTAAGAGACTACTATTACACGTAAGTAGACTTGTTAATGAGTCTTACTTTAGATGGCAGCCTAAGACAATATGACTAAGAGTCATATGTCTTAGTAGTGGCTTGCTGCCACGTGGGGGATTTTAAATCTTTATCCACTAATTACGTAATTAGGTAGTGTCCCATTACTCGGTAATTAACTAATTACCCGCATAATTAAGAATTGTCTCAAATTACTTAAAATTCTACTTATTTTTTTATATACTTTATACATCATACTATCATGGTCATATGGTACCATATAAAATAAATACATACACTATTATTTTTATTAAAACATCCATGTAAAAATACATATATTTTCTCAACTTATAATTTTCCTAATCTCCTATAAAGAGTACGAATTTTCGTACGCTTAATTCTTAAAATGGTAAAAAGATAACCTTATTTTCTTGTGAGAAAATAATTTCTATCTTTACAATAAAGAAAATCTCATAAACTTCCTCATATTATGTGTATAATTTAAAATATATTCGAAAGTAGTAATATTAATAACTATATAAAATCATATTTTTCAAACTTTTTACAAAAATATTTCACTCAACATAAATACCATATCAAAATGTATCTAACGGTATCAAGGTTGTTAAACTTACGGGGTCTTATGGTCACAAATCCTTTATAGAAAAGTACGGGATGCAACCACAGGGCATGCTATGGCGGTTATCACAAAGAGTGGAAGAGGCGGGAGTGCACCCACCTCAAGTGAAAGGTGACTTGTCGATGATGACTAAGTGATGCAAGAAGAAGAGATCCCAAACAATATTGTTCAAGCAAATGAGGAAGTTCAGATTGATATTGATGATTGTGTTGAAGAGACTCAAGAGGAGGTGAACCCGTCTAGGGAACACATCATTGACATACTAGAACTGGTAGAACAAAAGGCAAAGGTACCATTGTTTAAGCCTCCACCTCCATACCCTCAAAGACTTGCCAAGAAAAATGGTGACAATCAATTCAAGAAGTTCATTCAAATGATGAAGAGTCTTTCAATCAATGTACCATTGGTAGAAGCTTTGGAACAAATGCCCGGTTATGCCAAGTTTATCAAAGATCTTGTGACAAAGAAGCGGTCGATGAACTTTAAGACTATCAAAGTCACTCATCAAGTGAATGAAATTGTTCATTCAATGGCTCCTAAGTTGGAGGATCCCGATGCTTTCACGATTACTTGTACAATTAGGAGTGCCGAGTTTGCTAAAGCTCCTTTTGATCTTGGGAAAGTATAAATTTGATTCCCTATTTGGTTTTCAAGACTTTGGGGATTGGGCAACCAAGACCCAATTCTATGAGGTTGCAGATGGTTGACCGTACCATGAACAGGCCATTGGGTGTGATTAAAGATGTTTTGGTCCGGGTTGATAAATTTATTCATCCGACAGACTTTGTTATTCTAGATTGTGAAATTGATTATGATGTGCCAATCATTATTGGGAGACCTTTCCTTCCTACGGTTAAGGCTCTTTGTGATGTAGAAGCTAGAGAACTCACTTTTCAGGTTGGTGATGAAAAGGTGGTATTTTATGTGTGTAAGTCCATGCGGCAACCAAATAGCAATGAGGTGTGCTCTTTTGTGGACTTAGTGACCGATGTTATTGTTTATGATACAAGTGGTACAATCAATGTTGGTGATATGTCGGAGGCCGTTTTGCTCAATTTTGATGATGAGATTGATGGTTTCATGGAATGCATGAACTCTTTGCAAGGAATGGGGTCGTACAACTATGCAACCCGAAAATTATCTTTGGATCTTGAAAATAGGAAGACTCCCCCTACAAAGCCTTCTATTGAAGAGCCACCTACTTTGGAGTTTAAGCCATTGCCTCCACACCTTCAGTATGAATTTCTTGGCCCTTGTTCTACTTTGCCGGTTATTCTTTCCTCTTGTTTGACTAACGTACATGTTGATTCAACATTGGCATGGTTACAAAAGCAGAAGAAGGCTATTGGGTGGACTTTGGCGGATATTTGGGGTATAAGCCCCACTTTTTTTATGCAAAAGATCAAGTTGGAGGATGGTGCTAAACCGTCCATTGAACATCAAAGAAGACTCAATGAGGCTATGCAAGAAGTTTTCAAGAAGGAGATTATCAAGTGGTTGGATGTCGGGATTGTCTACACCATATCTGATAGTTCATGGACCTATCCGGTTCAATATGTCCCAAAGAAGGGGGCATGATGGTGGTTACCAATGATAAGAATGAATTGATTCCTATAAGAACGATGACCGGTTGGAGGGTTTGTATAGATTATCGCAAGCTCAACAAAGTTACAAGGAAGGATCTCTTTCCACTTCCTTTCTTAGATCAAATGCTCGATAGATTGGATGGCCGTGCTTTCTATTGCTTTCTTGATGGGTACTCGGTCTACAACAAAATTCTCATTTCTCCAGAAGATCAAGAGAAAACAACCTTTACATGTCCCTATGGTACATTTGTTTTCAAGAGGATGCCATTTGGTTTGTGCAATGCCCTAGTGACTTTTCAACGGTGTATGATGGCCATTTTTACGAACATAGTGGAGGATTATCTTGATGTTTTCATGGATGACTTCTTGGTGGTTGGGGATTCGTTTGATGATTGTCTTGCAAATTTGGATAAAGTGTTAGCAAGCTGTGAAGAAACTAAATGAGTTTCGTTCAAGTTTGTCATTTTGAGATAAAATACGGTGCAAGCTATAATACCTCGTATTTATGGACTAGTGTCATACAAGGTACCACATGACCATGATAGTAAGGTGTAAAAAGTATGTTAAAAGTGAGTAGTATTTTAAGCAATTTGAGATAATTCTTGATTATGTTGGTAATGAGTTAATTATTGATTTAAGTGGATAAGTGTATGAATTATTTTGTCCACGTGGGACCATGACAATAAAAGTAAAGTGTGAGTAATATGTGTGACTGATACGGTGGTGTCACATTTTGGGATAAGAATGTTTGCTAGGCATGAAAGTTATAAGTGGGGTGGACCCCATGATCCACCAAGAAATATTAGTTGGGGATCCTTTATTTAAGTGGCTTTCTAGGCAAAACAATAAGGATATATACAGCAAGTATAATAGAGATACCCTTAAGCTCAATGAAGAGCAACAACAAAAGTACATGAGAAATCATATATTTCTATCTTTGGAGGAGATATAACGTGACTTCTATTTATGAAGAAGCAATCTTTTATCTTTGGATAAGTTAAAGAACCTCATGTGGCGGCTTTTGCCTTAGGAAAATTGTGACTCTTACATTCATTAAAATAGGTGGCAGAATCAAAATGGGACTTTGAGAGAAGGGATAGCTGGCAGTAGTAGTGTTTAAAGGGAGGAAACATAGGAGTTATTTTAATTCCTCCCATTCATTTTAATGTTAAGGGATATCTGTTGAAGAAGGGAGATATTGTATTTTCTCGTGTGATCAGCGAAAACTAAGAGTAGACGCGTATCTATCTACGGATTTCAACAACAGGGAGCCATAAAGTA
>NW_027174948.1:0-25806 GCF_000390325.3 Nicotiana tomentosiformis
ATATCTCCCTAACCAAGATTCCACTCTTACAAAACGGCCATGTATATTGAAATTCTAAAAGACTCTACAAGTGTAGATCTGGATTTTCCTTCCCCTATCTTTGGCAACTATTCCCTGTAATTAGTGAGGCTTCTTTAAGAGCTTCACACACCCATCTTACATTCCTCTCGTCAACTTTAAGGCTGCAAGTGAATCTTCTCCCACGCTCAATTAATAAGAACCATTTGTCATAATCTTCACTAATGTAGACTAACTCAAAAGATTTATCACCTGAAATGAAGAAAACATTATCTCTCATGGCTGGAAATATTAAAAGTTAGAACGGATTTTTATAGCTTTATTTGACTTATACTCTTTGGGCTAGATCGGGCTCGTTTATGGATTTGGAGCTAGAAGAGACAAATTTTGAAGAATAGGGCTAGCATGTAGGGTAAGTATCTTTCTTAACCTCGACTTAAGGGAAGTTTTCCCAAAATAAACTTATGTGCAACATGCTATGTGTTGGGGGGTGACGTATTTGGGAGGTGACGAGCGTATACACGGATGTCGAGGTCGTACCATGTTTTGGGTAGATTTTAGACTACTTTGTGCCTTGTTTAGTTTATGTCTCACTTTATTTGCTTTACTTGACTTGTGTCATGACTCTATGCGCAACTTCATACGCTAGTATCATGTTATAGGCATCTCTCTTATGCTAGTGTAACATGATATGATATTATATGTCATGGCTTGTTGTATGACTACTTGAGCATCTTATTCATGCTAGAATTATGTTATAGGCATCGTTTACATGATAGTTTAACATTAAGAATTCAATGTATTATTACATGGTAGAATTGCGTATTCATAGATGGTCTCCCAGTGTTTTGGATAGAGAGAGAGAGAAGCAACAAAAAGCATCGAGGACCCGCTTCACTGAGGCGAGAAGCGAAGCGCTCACTTTTTTGAAGTGAAACACCAATTAATACAAAAAATTAAAATATTAAAATTGCATATAAATAACTAAAAACTCAAATAACCATCAGATGATGCCATTGAATATACTGTGTATAAAGAGAAATTAATTGTAATTAAAGAGAAAAAATAAGAATTAAATGTAATTGTAATTGAAATTATAGAATATGGAGTGGTTGATAAGATACATGGTGTGAAGAAGAAAGAAGAGGAGAAAGACGATAAAAAGAAGTTCTACCAGAAAATGTCACCAGAACACAGAGAAATCAGTATTTGAGTATCAGTACTTACGCCATAAAAAGAAAAAGAAAAGAAATAATAAAGAAAAGAAGAAATAAAAGAAGCAAGAAGAGAGGACTTACTGCCTGGAAAATTCACCGGAAAACAGAGAAATCGGTACTTGAAAATTTGTACTTACACCGGAAAAAGAAAAAGAAAAGAAAGAAGATGAAAGAAGAAGAAATACGTACCTGAAATCGAAGATGAGCAGCGGCGACAACTGAATTCTGAAGAGTGTCTAAACTATGAACTGAAGAAAACCCTAACGTTTTTTAAGTCCCTTAGTTTTTTTTAAAAAGAAAAAAGAAAAATCGGCGCTTACTCGCCTCGTTGCTGCTTTTTGAAAAACGCGACGTAGCAACCTTAAAAAGTGCATGAGCCTCACTTCGCTTCTTGCTAGCGAAAAGCGAGCTCTATTTACAACACTGTTGTCTCCTTATATGCACCACTTTAGCATATAGATCTAGTTCTCATCATTCATCTGAGCCTGTTTGGGCGTGTGGATTCACGTTCCTGTGTTGAGGTTCTGTTTGGGCATGGGGATTCACGTTCATGTGTTGAGACATTTGTTGGGCATGTGAATTCACATTCATGTGTTTAGACATTTGTTGAGCGTACGAATTTACGTACCGAATGCGTGTGGATATGGATCTGTCCCTCTAGAGTCACTGAACACCGAAATCTCCCCGGAAAGAGGGATAAAAAGAAGGCCATGAGTACAAAACATGAACATGGAAAAGGTTGTTGGGGCTGAGGGGGTCAAAAACATATATGAGAATGAGGGTTGGGTTTTTACTGGCCAGAACCTAGATCAAAAGAAGCACCAACTGAGATAGAAGCAGATGCCTCGGAGGGCAACACCCCATGCCGGCCATAGCCAGAGATGAATCTTGGGGATACCCTTTACCTAGAAAACCATGAATAGTAGTAGTTGCTGCAGCTTCAAGTTTCACTTCATTATCAGTTGTAGTACTACCACTACTAGCATTTTTGTTACTCACGACATTCTTGTTTAATTCAACCATGAGCAAAATACCTTAAAATCCCCCTAAACTTGACACTGATTATTAGTTGCAGCCTTAAACTATTTCGTGATCTTAATTACCCCCCTCAACTTGGCCTTTTGAGAGCCATTACCCCCTGGACGCTGATGTGGCAAAGAGTGTGGGTACACTCGCTTGCCACGTGGATTTTTCCTGTATATGTGGCATTTTTTTGAAAAATAAAATATATTTTTACCTTTTTAAGTATGTTAATTCTTTAGATAATTTTTTTCGAATACAATTTTAGATAAAACTTGGATAGAACTACATTATTTAGGCTAAATATTTTTATTTGGCTAAAAATAATACAGTTTTAATTAATCTTTTAATGAATTTGACCTGAAAATAAAATTTATACAATTGAAATAAATATTCAAGGCATCTAAAAAGTTATAACATAGTTTGAAATTAATTATTTTGGCTATAATATTTTATATAGCTCTAAATTATGGCGCTCTAAAAATATATTTTTTTACAGATTTTACTTGAAAAAGTAAAAATACACAGTTGAAATAAATAGTCACTGCATCAAAAGAAGAAATAAAAAGAGTACACTCTTTTTATAGTTGAAGAAATTGTACATAATTGAAGAAATTGTACACTCTTTTTATTACTTCTTTTGATGCAATGACTATTTATTTCAACTGTGTATTTTTACCTTTTCAGGTAAAATCTGTAAAAAAATATATTTTTTGAGCACCATAATTTAAAGCTATATAAAAAATTATAGCCAAAATAATTAATTTCAAACTATGTATTTTTTATAACTTTTTAGATGCCTTGACTATTTATTTTAATTGTATAAATCTTTATTTTCAGGTCAAATTTAAAAAAATATTGACTAAAACTTTATTATTTTTATCCAAATAAAAGAATTTAGCCTAAATAATGTAGTTCTATCCAAGTTTTATTATAAATTGTATTCGAAAAAAATTATCTAAAAGAAGTAACATTCTGAAAAAGGTAAAAATATATTTTATTTTTCAAAAAAATACCACATATACCGGAAAAATACATGTGGCAGGTGAGTGCACCCACACTCTTTGCCACATCAGCGTACAGGGGTTAATGACTCTCAAAAGGCCAAGTTGAGGGGTAATTAAAAGCAAGAATAGTTTAAGGTTGAAACTAATAATCCGTGTCGAATTTAGGGGGGAGTTTTAAGTTTTTTCCCATAATAAAGAGTTTGTCTAGACACTCTCTAAGGTCTGTTAGGTACTGCAGTAGCAAAAGCATGAGTTCGAATATCAGATGAACCAAAACCAATAAAACAGATAACAGTTGAGTATCACATGATTCAAATCCACAAAAATCAGATCCGAAAGAAAGAATCTTTGTATCGCATGATTCAAACCTCAAAAAACAGATCGGAAAAAAAGTCGCATGATTCAAAACCCCCATAAAACATATGACAATAAAAAAAAGAGATTCACAATCCCCAAAACATATCACAAAGAAAGAGTCTTTTCTTTGAGTATGACATGATTCCAAACCTCAAAAATAGCTCACAAAAGAAGAGTCATGATTCAAAACAATATATCAGATAAAAAAACAAAATCGAAAGAATTAAAAAGAAAACCTCAAAGGATGAAGAAGGTGAGGAGAGGGGGAGGCGGTGCCGGCCTGAAGCGTATCGAAAAAGTGTTCCACATGTATAACATGTAATGTTTTTTTTCTTTTTTACTAGGTTTATTGTACTTTCGGACGTACGTTAATGCTTTGAAGTGAAAATAAAACTAGTACTCTAGTAGTTGTATCCGCGAATATTTTTGAAAAATATTATATTATGATAGAATATTGATATCATAATTTTTATAGAAGAAAATCAATATATACTAACAAGCAGAATTTTCATGATTCTATCATTTTTGTAATATTTAATGCAAAGTTTATAAAATAAAAGATTCTGTAATAAACATATAGATTAAATATTAAACAATCCATATATAAATTAGTATATGTGAACATTGAGTAATAAAAGAGATAATAAAACAAAAGAAATAGTAAAAAAGAAAAAGATGTGTAACCAACCCGCTAGGTTCATTGTACTTTCGGACCAACAATCTTTGTGATCCGCGAATATTAAAAAACTAGTTAAATTGCAAGCGCAATAAAAGAAATAACACTTTCTTAACACCAACAATTTTAAAACAATCTGTGTATCTTGATACTCCGAAGTCCATATTGATTGAATACAATAACATAATGTGAACTTCTGCAGGCTTCTCCTTCTGGTAGCAATTGCTGCATTATTGAATGGAGTAAGGGGTCTAGGAGCTGAAGGCCCTGGTCGTGGAGCAGGGGGTCAAGGATGGGGTCAAGGAGCTGATGGCTCTGGCCGTGGAGCAGGGGGTCGAGGGGGTCAAGGAGCTGAAGTGCAACCTCTTCCACCTCAAGGGCAGCATCGGCCTAATCTTGCTCAACAAATAAATGGTTTACTCAACCCACACAAGCAGCAATGAATGTAGATGCTCTTTTAAACCCAGAAGCAATGGCAGCAATGGCTGCAAATTTGGATGGAGATAATGCATTGTTCGAACTCTATGGAGCTGATGGCCCTGGCCATGGAGCTGGTGGGCAAGGAGCTGGAGGGCAACCTTTTCCACCTCAACTAATGAATGTTTTTCCCGACCCACAAGCACCAATGGATGCTCTTTTCAACCCAGAAGCAATTGCAGCAATGGCTGCATATTTGAATGAAGATAATGCACAGTTCCAACAGCATCTCGACGGGTTAAATCACTAGAAGGGGTGGTGGGTCGATGCAGTTATCCTGAAGCAAAGCTACAGTAATAACATGTGATAACTACGTAGACCTGCTGCTTTTTAAACTCTTACGTTCTAAACTTTTACGTGCAATATACTGCTTTCTAAACTCTGTAAAGTGGCAGGAGTTGCCATTCAAAGAATTGAGATGTAATAGCATTGAACTTTAAGTGTTTCACAGATTTAGGTAGAAAATGAAGTGTGAACATCAGTTTTATTTGCAAGAAAAGGCAGGCAGGTTCTTCATACCCCATTACTTATCATGTTCTTTGAGCATTCCGGGAAGCTAGTTTATTACTTATATTTTAGTACTGGTTTTGCTTTTAACACACTTTCTTTGAGATGAAATATTTCAGTTGTCAAACATTAGGGGAGGCGTAAAACACATAAGGTTGTTAAGTGAAAAAGTTGTCAGAACACCCAATGGCCCTAAGCTTATGAACAAAATAGTTTTATAGGTTTTGCCACATGGTGGCCTCTAGTAGCCTGTGCTCCGACAACTTTTTCACTTATCTAGTAGAACAAATACGTATTTTCAAAATAGAGAAATAGTTAACAAGGTTTTTATATCAGAGTTAAAAAATCTTTTCTGCACTATAAAATAGAGAAATATTCCCTAGCAAGCAAGTCATCGTATCCATCTGATGGAATTTGACATTCATACCTCTGAGCTGTCAAAATCTTTAGTTAGTACTTTTCTTTGTGAACTTTCTTCATAACTCCAGTAACTACAAAAAAGAAGTTGATGCATCATGTCAAGAAGCACATGGTTTTCAAGAACACTGAAAAGAAACCAAGTAATTATAAATTACCAGATTAGATATGCTCTTCGAGATGACCATTAAAAGCTGTTGTCACAATACTGGAGCGTCAAGAAACCCAGAACCAAAAACTAATCAGAACCAAATTAGCAGAGAGAGAGGCAACAGAAGATGCCCTTGAGGTGGCGTCTGCATCTCTCATGTCATTACTTGGAAAAAATTGGGGAAGCAACACGTACTTTATGTCGGATTTTTTAAAATTTAATACTACTGTCCGATTAGTTGGCAAAAATTGAGCATCTGTATCCTATAAACTGTAACATCAACCTGAAAAATGCGCCTCTGTGTGCTATGATCTATAACTAGTGTATGTCAGTTCCAATAATATATATCATCGGTATCGGGAAACGATCTACAATTAGCTAGTGGCTCGGTTAGACAAAGACAAACCTCTTTTTATGACAACCGGTGCGGTTGGATCATGTTATTGTCCCTAAGAAAATTCGAAAGTTCAAGTCACAGAGACTTGATAGTTAAGTTTACATTACTAACGTTGGGTTGTATCACAATGTGAACATAATTTTTTCAGCTAACTGGTATTTATTAATTTTTTTTATTTTATCATATAACTTTTTTTAAAAAAAGCCAGAGATGCAGCATATTCTCAATAGAGAACTATCATAAACACACAGTTCAAAACTCAGTTCAAACATAGATCTTTCCAAATACATAAAAAAACTCCCCTACTCAAAAATTAAGATTACATCTTCCCAGGGAAAAAGAGAGTCAGAAGCAAAATTTATTCTTTAAGACCGTCTCCAACCCAACACTATTTTTGACGCCAAACGCTATTTTGGTGTAAGATTTGGTATTTTGGTGCTCCAACCCGACACCATTTTGGTGTGTGAATAGTGTTACACCAAATTTGGTATAACACTATTAATCTAAACCATTACTATTCATCAATATTTTATTATCTAACACTTTTAATTTAACATATTATAAATTTTGTAATTACTTATACTTTTTATGTACTAACTACTATCTTTATGATATTAATTTTATATTTTAATTTAGTGTATAATTTTTATAAATTAATTTTCGTATATTTTATTTTTATATAAAATTATAAGTTATAATTGTATAAAAATATATAACAATCAAAAAAATAAAAAGTGCAAATCTAAAATATAATATATTGTTAATAAATAACAGAATGTTCATTAAATAACATAAAAATAAATATTTAATACAGTAGCGACTGACATAGATTAAAATTGAAAATACATTAAATAACATAATGGGATGAGAAAATTACAACAATAATCTAGTACTCTGGTAGGTCACTTCAGAACCGCCAATATCATTAAAATATTGAGTGTATGGGGCAGGGATTGTTGCGGTTGTGGCTGTTGAAATTGTTGACTTCTTTTATCCATTATTGTTTTGGCTATGATTTTACTTGTGAGTGTCATTTGCAAGAAAAAAAATTGAATATAATATGTGAATGCTACAAAAAGTAAAAGCATGCATAGAATTTCCATATGAATGCTAGAAAATATCACCTCCCATCATGTAATGACTCAACTGGTCGTTTCGAGCTCTATCATCCCGTTCTTGGATTTGAGACTCTGTAGGTTCAGTTGGTGATTTATGACTTGTGGTTATGGTTGGTTCAGGTCCCAAGAGGTTTGAAAATGATTTGGAACACTTGGCTTCTAATTAGAAGCCTTAAGTTAAGAGAGCTGGCCAAATTCAACATTTTGAGTAAAGGGATCTCAAAATCATGATTTGAGAGTTCCTATAGGATTGTATGATGCTTTTGGACTTGTATGTATATTATGTTTAGCACCCAAGAGTTCGGGCGTGATTCGGCGCTATT
This sequence comes from Nicotiana tomentosiformis, assembly GCF_000390325.3. Classification (NCBI taxonomy): domain Eukaryota; kingdom Viridiplantae; phylum Streptophyta; class Magnoliopsida; order Solanales; family Solanaceae; genus Nicotiana; species Nicotiana tomentosiformis. The sequence continues at coordinate 7,686 of NW_027174948.1, forward strand.
GTGAGAAATTTGGAACTTCTTGTTTTTTTGAGATGGATTAAATTCCATGGATATCCTCTCTCTCTCTTCAAACACACTCTCTCTCATTCTGCTTCCTCTAACGACTCCCTGCCACAACCGCTGACAAGCCAAGCTTCGGCATCGGCGACGACTACCACCACCAGGTAAGGTCTCTCTCTCCCCCTTCTTTTTGTTTCTTCCATTGCCAGCGGCATTGCCCAGAGCCGGTGATGGCTACCCTTTCTCTTTCTCTCCTTCCTCTACTCTATCCCCCTTTCTTCTCCCTCCCCCTCCTTGTGTGTGCATGCGCAACGCCGATGGAACTAGGGTTTCCAGCGGGTTTCAACCACGTGGCGGCATATGTACAAGCAAATTTCTGGCCAGAAGTTCCCGTTTTGGCACTCGCCTCTTTAAAATTGCCTTGACCCACAATGTTCCAGCCGGTTCCGACGAGATCCCCATCACCCCGGCTAACTTTTCGGTGACTTTTTTCCGAGGAATGTCGTTCAAGAAGTGGCTCCTCTCCACTCTCTCTTGGAGCTGATTCTTGGGGCTCCTCTCCACTCTCTCAAGACCCCCAACCTTCTCCTATCTTCAAGGTAAGCAATCCCCATTGTCTTGGTGTGAATCTTATCATTTCTACACTAGAGGTAATTCAATCCACCATGAAATCCTTAGATTTTCAAGAAATTTCTTCAAGAACTCAAGGGAGACTTTTGCAAGATTTCTTCCAAAAGGTAATCCTATGCCCTTAGACTTACATGCATGGATTCATTATGGGATAGTGATTGAAAGCCATAAGTTCCCAATTTAAATTCATAACCATTGTAGAGATTGAAAGGTAATTATTTGATCGAATTTTGTTAGTTGGGTATGGATGGTTGGACATGCATGTGACGTTGGAAGTTATACTTTACTTGGGGATCATAGTGGGATAAAATATTAGTAAATGGTGGTAGTTGGATGAACTAGTTCCATGGATAAGAAACGTAGAGATTTATGCATACTAGATGTTTGATAAAATGCCTAAGTGAGCTGAATGCTATGAACCCCTTCCTAATGATGGTCCAATTTGATCATGTTTCTATATATTGAACTAGGAGTTTCAGGACGTTGTAGTAATCTAAAGAAATCTCAAGCGAGGTATGTTGGCTAAACTTCCTCCATAGAATCGTATTCCATGATCTCCCTGTGAACTCCAAGTACGGTTGCTCGAAGTACCAATTCTTATCATGTTAGATTATCTTGAAGACATGGTTTATCATATGCCGATATGCTCAAGTCTTGTTTCAATTTCTATCCCTATACACTCCTACAAAGATACTTCAAATGAGGTTGATTTAACGAATGTCTGATTCCAATTTATGTTTCAAATAAAATGGGTATAGATTCCTTGTAAATGTTTCCAATGTGTTATAAGCTCTTACGTTCTCACAGATAGAAGCTACGGTGTTCCTAAATGTCCTAAGTGTTCTTAATGTTCTATGGTCACACATGGCAAGTAAAATGAAGTGATAGTATGAACATGAAACGTGACCGCTTGCCAAATGAGGATTATAAAGCATTGTATGTTCCGATGGTTTCAATCATAGTAAGAATGCTTCTAAAACAATAAATGCAAACGACTTTGTTAAGTCCCCAAGAATCATGAACTTAGCTAATGACCTTAAGATGACAAGAGAGTACATAACAAGATGAAAGAGAGATGTCCTATGCTAAATGATTGGGTCCATGCACCATTGAAATCTACTTATTGATTCACCATGCATGCGTTAATGTAATAAGCTATGTTTCTCCATGATGACCATGAACATGAAGTATTCCAATGATTCGGGAACTTACGACCTTAAATGAAATGTTAATCATGTCGTTTTGAGCTTATATATGCTCATGTGCATAATAATGTGTTATGAACCCTATGGATGGTCAATGAAGAGCATAGGTGTACAGTATAGGTGAACCCTATGGAGGAGCTACGAAATGCATAGGTGTACAATATAGGTGAACCCTATGGACGGTCTATAAAGCGCATAGGTGTACAGTATAGGCAAACCCTATGGACGGTCTATGAAGTGCATAGGTGTACAGTATAGGCGAACCTAATGGACGGTTTATGAAGCGCATAGGTGTATAGTATAGGTGAACCCTATAGATGGTCTATGAAGCGCATAGGTGTACGATATAGGTGAATCCTATGGACGGTCTATGAAGCGCATAGGTGTACAGTATACGTGAACCCTATCGACCGGTGAACCCTATAGACGGCCTATGAAGCGCATAGGTGTACAATATAGGTGAACCATATGGACAGTCTATGAAACGCATAGGTGTACAGTATAGCTGAACCCTATGGACGGTCTATGAAATGCATAGGTGTACAATATAGCTAAACCCTATGGACGGTCTGTAAAACGCATAGGTGTAAAGTATAGGTGAACCCTATGGACGGTCTATGAAACGCATAGGTGTACAGTATAGGTGAACCCTATGGACGGTCTGTGAAACACATAGGTGTACAGTATAGGTGGTACCCTATGGACGGTCTGTGAAATGTATAGGTATATAGTATAGGTGAACCCTATGGACAGTCGGTGAAACGCATAGGTGCATAGTAAGAGAGGGCTATGGACGGTCTGGTGAGAGGCATAGCCAGCACGAACAATAAGTGCCACTTTTATTGCCCTTGTTTGTACATGTTACATTTACATTATATTTTGTATCCCACGCACAGTTCATATGGCTCACTTGATTCCAAAATAAGTTCAGAATGATATAAGTATAAGACTTAGACATGTGATTCTATGGGTCATTTCGTAGTTTCTTGATTACTTCATTTGCCTCTTATTTGAGTTACCGTATTTTCATATGTTGTTATGTCTGCCTTACATACGAGTACTATTCCACATGTACTCATGTTCCTTTTACCGGGGTCGCTGCATCAGGTATACTTCTACTGGATGATGCGGATCTTTGATAGGAATCTTCCTCACTACTCACCTTGTGGTGAGCCCACTACAGTTCTAGTGGGTATTTGAGTCTAGTTCGTTTTATGTACTTAGGTATCTATTGTCATAAAAGCTCCATTTACATTGTGGGTCATGTACTTAAGTTTATAGTTTTGTCATGTATTTATGCTCACAGTATTTACAGATATTTATAAAGCTATGTATCCATCATGAGAAGAATTTTAGGTCATTCAGCCAAATGTATAATGTATTGAATTTAAAAGTCAAGATCTGATTATGTTATGGTAAATAATGCATGAGTAATGAGGAGAGGTTGATGTAACGTAGGCCGGCTCGACTAGGATAATTTAGTTGGCTCCCCTAGGTTGGGGCGCGACAAGCTTGGTATCAGTAGGGAAGTTTTGGAGTGGCTTACGAGGTTGTTTAATATCATTTATAGGCCGACTATAATGCCTGATGAGTGGAGGTAGGTACAATGATCCCAATATACAAGAACAAGGGTATCAAACTACTATGCCACACTATGAAGGTCTGGGAGAGGGTAGTGGAGATTCGAGTTCATGTCGGAGCGTTCGACGACAAAAGCTATTCATCTTGTTAGGAGATTGGTGAAACAATACAGGGAGAGGAAGCAAGACTTGCATATGGTGTTCATCAATTTGGAAAAAACATATGATAAAGTCCCTAGGGATGATCTATGGAGATGCTTGGAGGCTAGATGTGTACCTGCCGCATACACTAGAGCGATTAAGGACATGTATGATGGAGCTAAGACCCGAGTGAGAAAGGTGGGAGGAGAATCGAGGCACTTCATAATAGAGGTGGGGTTGCATCAGGGATCAACGCTTAGCCCGTTTCTAATTGCCTTGGTGATGGATAAATTGACACGACACATTCAAGGAGAGTTACCTTGGTGGATGTTATTTGCACATGATATAGTATTGATTGACGAGATACGTGGCGGTGTTAACGCTAGAGTCTAAAGGTTTCAAGTTGAGCAGAACCAAAACAAAATACTTGGAGTGCAAGTTTAGTGATGTGGCTCGGGAGGCTGATATTGAAGTTTAGTGAGGTCCGTAATCCAAGAAAATAGGGAGATTGACGAGAATGTCACACAGCATATTGGAATGGGGTAAATGAAGTAGAGGTTCGCATCCGGCGTTTTGTGAGACAAGAATGTGCCGCAAAGACTTAAAGGTAAGTTTTACAGTATAGATATTAGACCGACCATGTTGTATGGGGCGGAGTATTGGCCAGTCAAGACCTCTCATGTTCAGAAGTTAAGAGTTGCGGTGATGAGGATGATGAGATGGATGTGTGATCATATTAAGAGAGATAAGATTAGGAACTAATATATTCAAGATAAGGTAGGAGTGGCCTGTGTGGTGGATAAGATGCGGGAAGCTAGGATGAAATGGTTCAGTGACGTGAATAAAAGAAGCATAGATACCCCTGTGAGAAGGTGTGAGAGGTTGGTAATGGCGGGTTCAAAGAGAGGGCATGGTAGGCCAAAGAAATACTAGGAGAGGTGATTAGACAGGACATGGCACATCTTCGGCTTACCGACATGACCCTTGATAGGAGGGTGTGGAGATCGAAGATTAGGGTTATAGGTTAGTTAGTAGTCGAATTTATTTCCTTTTCACACATGTACTTCATCCCTAGTTGTAGTACTAGTGTTATCCGTGTGTTCCTTATTTTTAGATCGATAGTTTTTTACTTGAGGTTCTCTTTGCTTCGTTTTATTTTTCTGGTTGTTACTATTTCGGTTGTTGTAGTTCTCTATCATAACTGTTGTGATTTTGTCTAATCGAGCCGATGATCTTTCGGAAACAGCCTCTCTACCTTCATAAAGTAGGGATAAGGACTACGTACATAATACCCTCCCCAGACCCCATTTGTGGGAATACACTAAGTATGTTGTTTTTTTAGATGGTAACAAAAGTCTCTTAGCTAGTGTATGGACATATATTTGGTTGAAACTTGAAAAGACAAGCTTTTGAAGATGAGATAGAAAAATAGTTTTTGAAGGTTGAAATCGTGTTTGGACATGCATTTTGCTTAAGGAGAATTTGAAGTTTTGCCAGTAGAAAACTTCGAAAACTGGTCTAAACCACTATTTGAAACTTGAAAAATTCATCTTCAAAAAATGGTCACTATTTTATAAGCAAATAATGTTTTCAATTTTTGTTTTTGAAAAAAAGTGCATAAAACTTATGGCCAAATGAGAGCTAATGTTCTTAAGTTTGATTTGCACCTTGGTTCTTTATTGAGATATTTCCGCATGTATTTTGAGACTTTGGATAAGTTCATATAGGGCATTTGAACTTATTGAGATGGATTGGAGGGGACCCAAGGGGCCAGTGCGAGTTTCGGCGTGTTTGGAGCAAGTTTTGAGAGATTTGAAATGTTGAAATATATTTTTTTGGACTTGACCTTACTTCAACAAGAGAATTGATCGTAATCTATAAGGAATTTGGGGATGATCCAAAAACAAAGATTGTAGCCCTTTGAATCTAGTTTCCAGAAATTCAAACCGTTTGTCATTCCGATATTTGTACAAAAAGTTATGACTGTTTTAGTGAGCAAGGTCAATGTTGTCATCTCTGAAAATAGGCACCAAATATTTTTGCAATTGTATATATTAATTTATTTCATAATTGGACTTCATTTTATCATTTAGGGAGTTATAGAGCTCGGATTGAGGTGAAGTTTTAAGCGATTTTCTCCTAAGATGGTGCGGTAAGTGATTCTCAATCAAATTTATGATTACAACATGAATCTATAATCGATTTTGCCTTAGAATCAAGGATTCAAAAGAGGAAAAGAGGATTTCTGACTTGGGGTTTCAAACAACAACTTGGACACAGATTTGAAAATTAATCATATATTTGGACTCGTAAGGTTACAGACTTATGTTTTATGATTTGACCGTGTGAGTCCGAGTTGACTTTTGAGATTTAGTTAAAGATCATTTATCATTTAGAATTGATTTATATATCTTTATTTGACTTCCTCGAATACTCTTTGGGCTATATCGGGCTTGTTTGATGGATTTAGAGCTAGAAGAGGCGGATTTTAAAGAATAGAGAAAGATCGGATAAGGTAAGTATCTTTTAACCTCGACTTGAGGGAATGTTTCCTAAAATGAACTTATATGATACATGCTACATGTTTAGGGGTGACATATATACGAGGTGACGAGCGTATACGTGGATGCCGAGGTTGTACCATGGTTTGGATAGATTTTAGACTATTTTGTGGCTTATTTGGTGTATGTCTCACTTCATATGCTTTACTTGATTTACTTGTGTCATGATTCTTTGCCATCTTTATATGCTAGTATCATGTTATAGGCATCTCTCTTATGCTAGTATAACATGATAGGATATTTTACGTCATGACTTGTTGAATGACTATTTGAGCATCTTATTCATGCTAGAATAATGTTATCAGCATCATTCACGTGCTAGTTTAATATTACAAATTCAATGTACTTATATTATATCCATACATTGTCTCCTTAGATGCACCGTTCTCATCATTCATCTGAGACTGTTTGGGCGCATGGATTCACGTTCCTATATAGAGGTTCTATTTGGGCGTGTGGATTCACGTTCATGTGTTGAGACATTTGTTAGGCGTGTGGATTCAAATTCCTTATTGAGATACTTGTTCGGGCGTACAGATTCCCAATATAGATGAGATCAGTTCTTTGGGTCTTCATCTATGCCAATAAAGCCGCCACAACTGTCTCCGATTGAACGAAAGGCATCAAGGGTCCAAGAATGGAGAGGGATACCAAAGGCCTTTACCCAACGATGCTCACTATTCTGACTTATCATCTCTTATCCCGACACCGGCAACCACCATTTCAGTGATAGCTTCCTACCATTCCAGAACCAATCCCTTGCTTTGATTCTAATTGCTTCTTGTTTCGATGGGAAATCAAATAAAAATTGGTTGTGGTTAATCGTTGTTACCCGGAGACCTGCAATAACTTGCCATCTATTTATAAACCACTTTTGTATTACCTCCGGCTTTGGGCTGAGATTGAAAGGATCATTGAAACACCAGATAAGGCATTTGGCTAGGAATTTGGAATTATCATACTCTGTTGTAGTAGGGCTTTCAGAGTTTTTACCTACAAATCTACTTGCTGTAGCGTCTGGAATTTCAGGCCATTTGATATTTCTGGCAGCTTCAATATATGGCTTTGCATGTGATTGGGCTAGCTAGAATCGTTGGTTGTGACCTTTCCCCAAGAAGCGAATAATCTTCACTGCAATATCTCCCTAACCAAGATTCCACTCTTACAAAACGGCCATGTATATTGAAATTCTAAAAGTAACTGCAAGTGTAGATATGGATTTCCCTTCCCCTATCTTTGGCAACTATTCCCTGTAATTAGTGAGGCTTCTTTAAGATCTTCACAGACCCATCTTACATTCCTCTCGTCAACTTTAAGGCTGCAAGTGAATCTTCTCCCACGCTCAATTAATAAGAACCATCTGTCATAATCTTCACTAATGTCGACTAACTCAAAAGATTTATCACCTGAAATGAAGAAAACATTATCTCCCATGGCTGGAAATATTAAAAGTTAGAACGGATTTTTATAGCTTTATTTGACTTATACTCTTTGGGCTAGATCGGGCTCGTTTATGGATTTGGAGCTAGAAGAGACAAATTTTGAAGAATAGAGCTAGCATGTAGGGTAAGTATCTTTCTTAACCTCGACTTGAGGGAAGTTTTCCCAAAATAAACTTATGTGCAACATGCTACGTGTTGGGGGGGTGACGTATTTGGAAGGTGACGAGCGTATACACGGATGCCGAGGTCGTAACTTCATACGCTAGTATCATGTTATAGGCATCTCTCTTATGCTAGTGTAACATGATAGGCTATTATATGTCATGACTTGTTGTGTGACTACTTGAGCATCTTATTCATGCTAGAATAATGTTATAGGCATCGTTCACATGCTAGTTTAACTCTAAGAATTCAATGTAGTATTACATGGTAGAAATGCATATTCATACACGGTCTCCCAGTGTTTTGGATAGCGAGAGAGAAGCAACAAAAAGCGTCGAGGACCCGCTTCACTGAGGCGAGAAGCGAAGCCCTCACTTTTTTGAAGTGAAGCAGCAATTAATACAAAAAATTAAAATATTAAATTTGCATATATAAATAACTAAAAACTCAAATAACCATCAGATGATGCCATTGAATATACTGTGTATAAATAGAAATTAATTGTAATTAAAGAGAAAAAATAAGAATTAAATGTAATTGTAATTGAAATTATAGAATATGGAGTAGTTGATAAGATAAATGGTGTGAAAAAGAAAGAAGAGGAGAAAGACGAAAAAAAGAAGTTCTACTAGAAAAAGTCACAAGAACACAGAGAAATTAGTACTTGAATATCAGTACTTACGCCAAAAAAAGAAAAAGAAAAGAAAAAATAAAGAAAAGAAGAAAGAAAAGAAGCAAGAAGAGAGGACTTACTGCCTGGAAAATTCATCGGAAAACAGAGAAATCGGTACTTGAAAATCAATACTTACACCGGAAAAAGAAAAAGAAAAGAAAGAAGCTGAAAGAAGGAGAAATACGTACCTGAAATAGAAGATGAGCAGCGGCGACAACTGAATTCTGAAGAGTGTCTAAACTATGAAGTGAAGAAAACCCTAACGTTTTTTAAGTCCCTTAGTTTTTTTTAAAAAGAAAAAAGAAAAATCGGCGCTTACTCGCCTCGTTGGTGCCTTTTGAAAAACGCGACGTAGCAACCTTAAAAAGTGCATGAGCCTCACTTCGCTTCTTGCTAGCGAGAAGCGAGCTCTATTTACAACACTGTTGTCTCCTTATATGCACCACGTTAGCATATAGATCTAGTTCTCATCATTCATCTGAGCCTGTTTGGGCGTGTGGATTCACGTTCCTGTGTTGAGGTTCTGTTTGGGCATGGGGATTCACGTTCATGTGTTGAGACATTTGTTGGGCATGTGAATTCACATTCATGTATTGAGACATTTGTTGGGTGTGTGAATTCACATTCATGTGTTTAGACATTTATTGAGCGTACGAATTTACGTACCGAATGCGTGTGGATATGGATCTGTCCCTCTAGAGTCACTGAATACCGAAATCTCCCCGGCAATGTGCGCACAATGGACACATGGATTTCTGTCGGTTTTAGTACCAAGTTTGAGTCTTTATCGTGCATAAACATTCTACACTCATGTAGAAACATTCAGGCAAATCATCTACATATGCGGATCCATGCATTCTACACATGTATGCGACTTGATAGCAGGTTGTTGACACTTGAAGGGTGCTAGATTGATATAACGTTTGAGTCTTTACTAGTTATTGCATATCTCATTTATATGCGAATTTGGTGCGCACTTTGTATAAGCTTATAACCTTGTTACGGAAAAACATGCTTATTATACTCCTCTTTGGCTACGCACCTTATTATTGGTATCCGCTGTTTGTTGGTGATTTCTCCGTTATTGTATATGCATGTCAACTACACATGTTAAATAAAGCGAGTATATTTTGACTAAACCTCACCACTACTTTGTTAAGGTTAGTCTTGATAATTACTGAGTACATATGGTCAGTTATACTCATACTACAGTTTTGCACTTTGCATGTCGATTTTGAGCTGAGTTGTTGCGGAGTTCGACATCAGCGTTCTAGTTATTAGCCACCATTTTGTTCATGGTAGATTAGAACTTGGATTTCTGTTTATGTATATTCAATAAGATAATGTATTTTCTTCATACCAGCGTTGTATTCCATTTTTGTTGCCCATGACTTGTGACACCAGTTCTTGGGATAGTTTGTACTAACTTTCGTGTTCTTATTTCATTATCTATTTGATGAACTTCGGTTTGGATTGTCTTTTATGTTGGTAGTTTGCTTAGCGGGTTGGTTAGGTGTCATCACAACTTGGTAGATCTTTGGCTCGTGACATATCAAAGATAAATGCTAACGACATAGGAAAAACAATCAAAAGTTGAGCCAAGTCTTCAAAAACTAATACTTACTACAATAGAATGATCACTGACATGTATTGACAAAGAGACAGGCCCTTATTAATATTAAAGAAGAGTTCCCTTGATCCCTGAAAGCTACTAAATCAATCAATCATAATTTATCTCAAGCAAAACCTTTGCTTGGTTCACTATAAGATAGGCATAGTAAGGTACAAAAACACATAACAAGAAACAACAAGATCAAGCTTATATATACATATAAGTAAAGCAGCAGCATCAAAACAAATATCAGAACACGCACATGAGACTAAAAGCAACAATCTTTGCACAAGAAAGAGGGAAAAAAGAAGGCCATGAGTACAAAACATGAACATGGAAAAGGTTGTTGGGGCTGAGGGGGGTCAAAAACATAATTTAAAGAAATTGTACACTCTTTTTACTACTTCTTTTGATGCAATGACTATTTATTTCAACTGTGTATTTTTACCTTTTCAGGTAAAATCTGTAAAAAATATATTTTTAGAGCACCATAATTTAAAGCTATATAAAATATTATCGCCAAAATAATTAATTTCAAACTATGTATTTTTTATAACTTTTTAGATGCCTTGACTATTTATTTTAATTGTATAAATCTTTATTTTCAGGTCAAATTCAAAAAAAGATTAACTAAAACTTTATTATTTTTAGCCAAATAAAATATTTAGCCTAAACAATGTAGTTCTATCCAAGTTTTATTATAAATTGTATTTGAAAAAAATTATCTAAAGAAGTAACATACCGAAAAAGGTAAAAATATATTTTATTTTTCAAAAAAATACCACATATACCGGAAAAATACATGTGGCAGGCGAGTGCACCCACACTCTTTGCCACATCAGCGTACAGGGGTTAATGACTCTCAAAAGGCTAAGTTGAGGGGTAATTAAAAGCACGAATAGTTTAAGGTTGAAACTAATAATCCGTGTCGAATTTAGGGGGGTGTTTTAAGGTATTTTGCCATAATAAAGAGTTTGTCTAGACACTCTCTAAGGTCTGTTAGGTACTGCAGTAGAAAAAGCATGAGTTCGAATATCAGATGAACCAAAACCAATAAAACAGATAACAGTTGAGTATCACATGATTCAAATCCACAAAAATCAGATCCGAAAGAAAGAATCTTTGTATCGCATGATTCAAACCTCAAAAAACAGATCGGAAAAAAAGTCGCATGATTCAAAACCCCCATAAAACATATGACAATAAAAAAAGAGATTCACAATCCCCAAAACATATCACAAAGAAAGAGTCTTTTCTTTGAGTATGACATGGTTCCAAACCTCAAAAATAGATCACAAAAGAAGAGTCATGATTCAAATCAATATATCACATAAAAAAACAAAATCGAAAGAAAAAGAAAACCTCAAAGGATGAAGAAGGTGAGGAGAGGGGGAGACGGTGCCGGCCTGAAGCGTATCGAAAAAGTGTTCTACGCGTATAACATGTAATGTTTTTTTCCTTTTCACTAGGTTTATTGTACTTTCGGACGTACGCTAATGCTTTGAAGTGAAAATACAACTAGTACTCTAGTAGTTTTATCCGCGAATATTTATGAAAAAAATTATATTATGATAGAATATTGATATCATAATTTTTATAGAAGAAAATCAATATATACTAACAAGCAGAATTTTCATGATTCTATCATTTTTGTAATATTTAATGCAAAGTTTATAAAATAAAAGATTCTGTAATAAACATATAGAGTAAATATTAAACAATCCATATATAAATTAGTATATGTGAACATTGAGTAATAAAAGAGATAATAAAACAAAAGAAATAGTAAAAAAGAAAAAGATGTGTAACCAACCCGCTAGGTTCATTGTACTTTCGGACCAACAATCTTTGTGATCCGCAAATATTAAAAAACTAATTAAATTGCAAGCGCAATAAAAGAAATAACACTTTCTTAACATCAACAATTTTAAAACAATTTGTAAGAGATGCGTATGAGAAAATTAAAATAGAAAAAAGAAAATCCAAATAAAAATCATCACAAATATAAGTTTTTTGTTATAAATATATTATATTATGGATGTTCATTTAGTACTCCGTTGGTAATAAGCTTCCTGAAGAACTTATCCATATGAGACTCTGCCGTAAATATGTTTATCTATTTAGTACTCTATTGGAAATAAGCATCCTAAAGAAGCTTATCCTTTCCGTACTCCGTTATGGATAAATATTACCCATGGTAGAAGATTATCTGTATCCGGTACATTAGCAGTTTACAAGCAGCTTACACAGCAACTTGCAGTAGCAGCTTACACAACAGTTTCCTTTCTTCTATAAATAGAGGAGAATTCAGTTCATTGTGTACATAAGTTTGAAGTTTGAATAATATATCAGTTTCTCTCTATACTTGTCTTTACTTTACAATCTTTATTTTATAACACGTTATCAGCACGAGACTCTACCATCTCGAGAAAATACTTAGAAAGTATCAGAGGTACGAACTTTCTTTTTTTAAATAATGTCAAATCTTTCTAAACTTGAGTTTGTTGCCCTGGATATATTGGACAAAAGCTACATGTCTTGTGTACTTGATGCTGAAATTCATCTTGATACGATGGGTTTGGCAGACACCATCAAAGATAAAAATCAAGCATCAAAACCAAGACTGTGCCAACGCAATAATATTCCTACGCCATCACCTTGATGAAGGCTTGAAAATGGAATATCTTACTGTTAAAGATCCAGTCATACTGTGGAATAATTTAAAAGATAGTTATGACCACCTGAAGATGGTCGTTCTTCCACAGGCACGTTATGATTATACTCATCTAAGGCTATAATATTTTAAATCTATCAGTGAGTATAATTCTGCTATGTTCAAAATTATTTCCCAATTAAAACTATGTGGTGACAATATTACTGATCATGATATGTTGGAGAAAATTTTCACCATTTTTCATGCCTCGAATATGCTCTTGCAACAGCAATATCGAGAGATGGGATTCAAAAAGTATTCTGAACTTATCTCACATCTTCTTGTAGCTGAGGAACATAATGGGCTATTAATGAAAAATCATGAAAGCTGACCTACTGATTCTTGTCCATTCCCTGAAGTGAATGAGACGAACTTCCACCAAGCTAAGCATGGAAGAGGACGTGACCCCAGTCGTGGTCATGGCCGAGGTCGGGGAGGAAACTCTAATCGTGGTAATAACAATGCACCAAAGAACCCTCCTTACCACTAGTAGTGGAAAAGTAAGGAACAAAAGCATGAAGCGGTACAAGCAGCAAAGCCAGAAAATGCATGCTATAGATATGGAGGAAAAAGGCATTGCTCACGTACATGTCGTACGCCAAAGCACCTGGCTGAGCTGTATCAAGCCTCCCTGAAGAAGACAGAGAAAATGCTGAAGCAAATTTTATTTCTGAAGATAATTTAGACTTCATGCATTTGGATGTAGTTGATTATTTTGCACTCCCAGAAGGAGAAACAAGTCATGTGATCGGGTAGTGAATCTGTAGAAATATAAATATTTTAATTTTTGTTGTTTGTAGTAGATAGTATGGTTATGTAATTATTGTACATAAATAAAAGTTATGCTTTAAAAATAATGTTTACTATCATATTTATTTTGTTTATATAATTTTGAAGAATATAGATAATCCTCAAATTATGTTTGGACCAAAGACCAATCGTGAAGATATTTGTGTAATTGATAGTGGAACAACTTGTGCCATATTCAAAGACCAGTAATACTTTTCTTATTTGCATAAGGAAAAAGCAAATGTTTCAACAATTTCTGGTAATATAAGTTTGATTGAAGGCTCCGGAAGAGCTACTGTATTTCTGTCTAAGGAAACAAAACTTATTATCGACAATGCATTGTTCTCCTCCAAGTCCCGAAAAAACTTGTTGAGTTTTATAGATATCCGCCGAAATGGGTATCATGTTGAGACAATAGATGAAATGAACGTGGAATATCTTTGTATTATAAAGTATATTTCTGGCTAGAAATGCATTGTCGAAAAGTTACCAACTTTATCTTCTAGCTTATACTATTCAAAAATTAGTACAGTTGAAGCACACTCTATCGTAAATCAGAAGTTTACTGATTCAAATACTTTTGTGCTTTGGCATGGCCGTTTGGGCCATCCTGGATCAATAATGATGAGACGAATTACTGAAAATTCGAGTGGGCATCCATTAAAGAACCTAAAAATTCTTACAAATGATGAATTTTCTTGTGATGCTTGTTATCAAGGCAAAATGATCACTAGACCATCACTAATGAAGGTTGGCATTGAGTCTCCTGCCTTTTTAGAACGTATACATGGGGATATATGTGGACCTATTCACCCACCAAGTGGGTTGTTTAGATATTTTATGGTCCTAATAGATGCATCTTCAAGATGGTCTTATGTATGCCTACTATCATCTCGCAACCTGGCATTTGCAAAGTTATTAGCCCAAATAATTCGATTAAGAGCACAATTCCCAGATTATCCTATAAAGGTTATTCTTCTTGATAATGCTGGATAATTCTTATCTCAAGCTTTTGATAATTACTATCTATCAGTTGGGATAAAAGTTGAACATCCTGTAGCTTATGTTCATACTCAAAATGGCTTTGCAGAGTCATTCATTAAACGACTGCAATTGATAGCAAGACCATTACTTATGAAAATAAAATTGCCCACTACGGTTTGGGGCCATGCTATCTTGCATGCCACATCACTTATCCGTCTCAGACCAACACATTATACTAAATATTCTCCGTCACAATTTGTTTTTGGTCATGAACCAAATATTGCCCATCTATGAATTTTTAGATGTGATGTATATGTGCCAGTAGCACCACCATAGCGCAGTAAGATGGGCCCCTAAAGAAGGTTAGGAATATATATTGGGTTTGAATCACCCTCTATTATTCGCTATCTTGAACCATTGACGGGAGATTTATTTATTGCTCGATTTGTAGATTGTCGATTTGATGAAACAAATTTTCCGCAATTAGGGGTAGAGAAAAAGGAAATCAAAAGAGAAATTGTGTGTAAAGTTTCATCATTATCTCACTTTGATCCACGTACCCCTATATGTAACCAGGAGGTCCATAAGATCATCCATTTACAAAATATAGCAAATCAAATACCAGACGCATTTACTTATTTGAAAAGAATAACTAACTCACATATCTCTGCAGAGAATGTGCCTATCCGAATTGATGTCCCAGTAGGACCATCTACTAGCATGAGAGCTAGTGAACCTAAAGCACGCCTGAAGCGTGGTAGGCCTTTGGGTTCTAAGGATTGAAATCCTAGAAAAAGAAAATCAACAAATGATCAAAATGATATTATGAAAGGATCTTCTGAAGAGACCAAAGATTTGATTAGTTCTGAGATTCCTGAAGAAATCAATGAACTTGAGACTCAAGTGAGTGAAGAACTTTTAATAAGTTATACTGGTGATGGAATAATTTAAATCGATCTGAAATAGTGGTGGATAATATTTTTGTATATTATGTTGCACTTAACATTATGCAAGATAGTGAGAATCTTGAAACCCGATCTGTCGAAGAATGTCGACAAAGATCTGATTGGCCAAAATGGCAAGAGTCAATTCAATCGGAATTGAAGTCACTTGCTAAAAGAGATGTCTTTGGACCAGTAGTCCAAACACTTGCTGGTACAAAGCCAGTTGGTCATAAATAGGTTTTTATGCGAAAAAAAATGATAAAAATGAAGTTGAAAGATACAAGGCTTGCCTTGTTGCACAAGGATTCTCACAACGACCTAGAGTCGATTATGAAGAAATATATTCACCAATTATGAATGCCATAACATTTCAATATCTCATCATTTTAGCCTTACTTGAAATGCTTGAAATACATGTAATGGATGTGGTTACAACTTATCTGTACGGGTCACTTGATAATGAAATTTACATGAAAATCCCTGAAGGATTTAAAATGCCTTAAGCATATTCAAAATCTCGGAAAATGTACTCAATCAGATTACAAAGATCTTTGTACGGTTTAAAGCAATCTGGGCTCATGTGGTATAATCGCCTCAGTGAATATTTATTGAAAAAGGGTTACATAAATGATGTTATTTGTCCATGTGTTTTTATAAAGAAAATGGCTTCAGAATTTGTTATACTTCTTATTTATGTTGATGGCATAAATATTGTTGGAACTTCATAAGAGCTCCAACATGCAATTGAATATCTTAAGAAAGAATTTGAGATGAAAGATTTTGGAAAGACAAAATTTTGTCTTGGTCTGCAAATTGAATATTTAGCAGACGAGATCTTTATCCATCAATCTGCCTATACAGAAAGGATCTTAAAACGCTTTTACATGGACAAAGCACACCTATTGAGTACACCAATGGTTGTTCGATCACTTGAAGTGAATAAGAATTTGTTCCGACCTCCAAAATAGGGTGAGGAGCTCTTTGGTCCCGAAGTACCCTATCTCAGTGCAATTCGTGCACTAATGTATCTTGCTAATGCTACAAGGCCTAACATAACATTTTCTGTTAATTTACTAGCAAGATATAGTTCTTCTCCTACATGGAGACATTGGAACGGGATTAAGCATATATTGCGATATTTAAAGGGAACTCTTGATATGAGTTTGTTTTATGCTAACACAGATAGTACAAATCTTGTTGGTTATGCAGATGCATGTTATTTATCTGATCCCCATAAAGCTAGATCTCAAATCGGGTACGTGTTTATATGTGGTGGTACTATCATATCATGGCGCTCCACAAAGTAATCTATTGTTACTACTTCTTCAAATCATGCTGAAATAATAGCTATTCATGAAGCAAGTAGGGAATGCGTATGGTGGAGATCAATAATTTATTTTATTCGAGAAAAATATGGTTTGGAATGTGAGAAAAGACCCACAATTTTATACGAAGACAATGATGCATGCATAGCCCAATTGAAGGGAGGATTTATATAAGGAGATAGAACGAAGCACATTTCACCAAAATTATTCTACACACACGATCTTCAGAAAAATGGTGACATTGATGTGCAAGAAATCCGTTCAAGTGACAATCCGGTAGATTTATTCACAAAATCTTTACCAACTTCAACTTTGAGAAGATGGTATACAAGATTGGAATGCGGAGACTCAAATATTTGAAACAAGGTTTTCATCAAGGGGAGTAAAATACGTGATGTATTCTTTTTTCCTTACTAAAGTTTTTCCCACAGGGTTTTCCTTAGAAGGTTTTTAACAAGGCATCTAGCAATGCGTATTACTAAATATGTGTACTCTTTTTCCTTCATTGAGATTTTTCCCACAGGGTTTTTTCCTAGTAATGATTTTAATGAGGCACATTATCTTTTAATAAACATCCAAGGGGGAGTGTTATAAATATATTATATTATGGATGTTCATTTAGTACTCCGTTGTAAATAAGCTTCCTGAAGAAGCTTATCCATATGAGACTCCGCCGTAAATATGTTTATCTATTTAGTACTCTATTGGAAATAAGCCTCTTGAAAAAGCTTATCCTTTCGGTACTCCGTTATGGATAAATATTACCCATGATAGAAGATTATCTATATCTGGTACAGTATCAGCTTACAAGCAGTTTACACAGCAGTTTAGAGTAACAACTTACACATCAACTTGCAGTAGCAGCTTGCCAGCTTACACAACAGCTTCCTTTCTTTTATAAATAGAGGAGAATTCGGTTCATTATGTACATAAGTTTGAAGTTTGAATAATATATCAGTTTCTCTCTATACTTGTCTTTACTTTACAGTCTTTATTTTATAACATTTTTGTAATTTTTTAAATTAGGAATTTTAACCCTATGTTGGTCGTAAATAATATTATTTTAATTATTATCGATAATAATATTCATTAGTGATTGTATTTAGAGGCAAATATTGGTCGTAAGTTATATTAATTATTACAAACAATAATATTTATTAAACTTTTGGGATAAGTAAGTCATCTTGCCTTTGTTCCTACTTAATTTATAAGTAAAATTTTAATCTATTTTATTATTAACACTTATTTTATATTTTTCTCTAATTTTTTGTCATGTAAGGTTTTAGTCATCTAATGATTTTTAATTTTTGTATAACCTATATAGGTAAATCTATAAAATTTGTCAATTAGAACATGTAAA
>NW_027174949.1:0-25553 GCF_000390325.3 Nicotiana tomentosiformis
CATTTTTTTAGCCATCTCACGGGAATAAACTAATTTCATATAAGATATATTATTTGTATATAAAATTTAATAATGTTATTTAAAATTTAATATAATGTCTAAACTCTAAATCTCTAACTATACTACATTAATTAATTATATTTAGAAATAATTTAAATTTAAACTTTTCATCTTACCCTTAATAAGATGATTAGAACTTTTCGTTTTACTATTAATGTATGTATTTTCATCTTTCTGATGAAGTTACTTTCTTTGTGCTTGCGTATTCAGCTTTTTTGATCAAGTCTCAAAATTATTATTTTTGTATTTTAGATGGAATTTCTCACTCAATGGGCCAATAAAAGGTGTGAGGTGACAATTTTAGGTGGGAAATATGAAGCTCCCAAGAGCAAACAACACACCCTAGTTAAGGTGATTGCTAGTTTTACTTTTGACTACCATGTAGTCACTTATTGGGATAAGATGAAGTATTTCACAAAAATACGTGTTGATGAGCCTAAATTTGTGAAATATGTGGTTTTTCAACCAATAATCTAGAGGATTTTGTGGTTCTTTCAAAAAATGAAGAGGATTTTGGTTGTACCGTCCTTTTCATTCCGTAGTTGTTATTTTTCATTCAGTAGTTCTCATTATTCAATATGTAGTAGTGATTAGAAAGGTCTTTCTTATCTATGAAGTCGGTAATAGTGTTAGGCTATCTATTATGTATGAAGTTAGAGTGTTGAGTTAAATTTGGTTTAAACAATTTTTTTGTTTGTTGTATATTGGCTCTTGGAAAGATAGCACACCGCGCAATCCCACAAAGAAAAATAAAACAATTACTAAGCTTTAGCTTACATCCACTATATACGAAAAAGTCCCTTTTTATAGTCCTCCACGCAAAATTACAAATCATTCATGATGTCCTTAAGAACAAAATTTAGTTTTCATTTGTTACAATAATTGATAAATTATGACCACATAATTCCTTTTCCTTAATCATCCTAATAGATGGGACGTTGAAGCCTAAGGATAAAATCATAAAATATTCTACATTTGAAAGTCAGGACAACAATTTGCCCATAATTTGCCAAAATATTTAAAAGGTAGGGAAACAACTTGCCTACTTGATACCCATAATTTGCAAAATAATATGCTTTCAAATTTCAAAGGTAAGAACACGGAAACATCTCGCCGCAAAGAGTATGCCATTTGCCAAAGTAAACGCGATTGGTCTAACTTCTAAGTTCTAAACCCAATTTCAACAACAACAACATATATGTTAGTATGTTATGTGATAATAATGTAGACAGGACGAAAAGAGAATTAATAGAAGTTAGGGGGTATCTTAGCAATTATCATTAGTTGGTAGTTAGAGGTTGTTAGAATATGTTAGAAGTAGTTACAATAGTTCAGTGTTAGAGAGGGATTACAACTGCTTAAAGAAGAATACTTCCGATTGAAAAGACATTGAAGAAGAAATAATACTACTCTCTTTCTCTTTCACAATCTAAAGTTCATTCTTTGTAAATTGTTTAGGAGCTTTTCTTGCGTTTTGGCTCCTTAGATTTACAGAATTCCTACTCAATCAATTAGGCACATTCCATTTGGTATCAGAGCCTCAACATCCTTGGCCGAAAAACATGCCGGAAGCGACGAGAAATGGCGAGATGCGTCGAGAAATTGAAGAAATCAGAGAACAAGTTAAGGCATTGGAGGAAAAATATGATGTGATTGGGGAAATTAGACAGCTAATAGTGGCGATGGCGGCGAGTCACCAAGCTATGGCACCACCAGTGGCGATCCCTCCAGCTGCAGCTCACGAGAACGATGGGGATTATCTTGATAGAGGTAACCCTAATTACAAATACTCTCGAGTAGAATTTTCTAAGTTCAATGGGAATGACTTAGAGGGGTGGATTTATCGCTGTGAACAATTGAGGAAAAGAAGGTTAGAATAGCAGCTATTAACCTATAAGGTAGGGCATTGTAATGGCATCGAGCAATGATGAAGGGCCGAGTGGGAAGGGGATTACCCAATTGGAATAACTACCTTAGGGGGTTATACCACAGATTTGGCCATACCTTACATGAGGATCCTATGGCAGAGCTAATTAGCTTGAAACAAACGGAAAATGTACAAGATTTCTTGGATTCTTTTTATGGGCTGTTAAACCAAGTCGAGTTATCTGAGAAATACTCTATCAGTTATTTATTAAAGGGGCTAAAACCAGAAATAGAGGTGCAAGTGAGGATGTTATCTCCACGAACTTTAACAAAGGCCTACAGCTTAGCCAAGTTAGCTGAATATTCACTGAACTTGCAAAGGAATCAGAGGAATTGTAGACCCTTATTACCAACTCCAACTTCTTCTGGGAATTCAAACCCCAGAGGGAAACTACAGATTCAGTGAGCTAGGAGTAGCAGAAGTGTAGAAGGGAACAAATTCCTTGGTTCAAATGGGAAGTCTGTAGTGAGGGGATCTAGGAAGCTATTCACAGCTGTCACAACTCCTTTTTCCCGCGGGGGTAGGGGAGTTTTTCCAATTAAAGTGACATTAATCGAAATGAGATTATTTATTTATTCAGAGTCGCCACTTGGAATAATTTATGGTGTCCCAAGTCACCGGTTTATTTTAAATCCCAAATCGAGGAAATTTGACTCTATTTATGGTCCGCGAACACAGAAGACCGGGTAAGAAATTCTGTTAACCCAAGAGAAGGTATGAGGCACTCCTGAGTTTCGTGATTTTAGCACGGTCGCTCAACTATTAATAATTGGCCTAATTATCTGATTTATTATATGTTTTAAAATCTATTGTGCATTTTATCTTTTTGACCGCTTTTAATATTTATGGAATTCGTTGGAACAAGTCGCGATGTCGCGCACTCGTTATTTTTGTACACATTGTGAATCACGTCACGTGAAACGCACCCGCGACTTACAACATATTTATTTTTATTATTATTTGAAGTTCTGGTCGAGTCACGTGAAACGCACACTCGAATTGGGATTTATGTATCGTGACCATGCCACGGGAACCGTACCCATGACCACGATGACTTATTAATCGCGTCTAAAGCAAGTTACGATGTTCAAAATTGTTCTATCTACTTTGAGATTATTGAGGACGGCACAATACGGCAAAAGAAGTGTTGGAGTTAATGTTTGATCTATTCATATGATTAAAGAATTCTTAGTACGTTCAAATTAATTCAGAGGCTTGTGATGATTCTGGTTCTTCGATTCACGGCTGGAAATTCCATTGGAGCCCACACATTTGGGATTACACAGTAGATGACAAAACAAAATATGCCACTAAATAAACTAACTACATATTTCAACAAATTAATACTAAGGAGACTAGCTTTTTCATGCCATTATCCAACATTAAGGTGAGAACAGGTCGATGATGGGCCATATTTACTTAACATACTCAAAATGAACCTTTAACAAGTCACATGTGAGCACAAAAATGGTATCACAATAAATAAATAAAAACTGTGCAATCAACCACTCTATATGCATGACCCAAAGGAACAAACAGAACAAAATGATCCTCACTAAGCTGAATTTCATATTGAAACAAACTTATAGCACATTTAATCATAATAAACCATTAATTTCAACAAGGATGCATAGACATAACTTATTTCAATAACACTCAATCTACAATAAGCATGGTCCATGGATTTACACACAATTATAAGATCAAAGTTTAAGGAATACCTTGAAATAAATGAGTAAGTAAGAAAAAGAAAACAGTGGAGAAGTGAAGAAGTGGCAGTAATTCAGCAGGACATCAGATCCCAATCAAACAGATAGCCGTTCTATAGCTCAAATCCCTTTGTATTATATAATTTTATCTTGAATGCGATTACACTTCAAATTCGGACAAAGCACGGGTTACCACGGACCGGATCTCAGCCTCAACCACTCGATGAGATTCCCCAACACCTCGTGCTGCTGCTTCCCTCGTTTCCAGCGAGTTCGCCGGCGATGGAGGTCGAGAAGGGTGGTCTGCTGAGATTTGGACTGTTTCGGGGCTGTTTAAGGGTGATTCGATGGAGGTTTTTGAGGTGGAGTAAGGTTGAGACTTGAGCTCTAATGGAGATTTTGAAGAAAGAGCAGCTGTCGATGCTTTTGTTTTGAAGAAGAAGCAGAAGGTGCGGCTGTCTCTTTTCTTGGGTGTATGTTCGGTGGTGTTGAAATGTTGGGATTAATTGGTGGCCAAGAAAAAGAGTGTGTATGGGCATGTGTATTTTTTGAGAGAGAGAGCATATGAGTTTGTTACAAAAGATAAGGAAGAATCTTGCCACATGGAAATGACTCATTGACTCTTGCTTTAATTAATATATATTTTTTTAAGAGTGTAAAATAAAAATACTAGCTAAATATTTTAAAATCAAGAACATATAATTTTTGTGATTTTTAATTTTCTTAAATAAACCTACTAAAAATGAAGTTAAGGTTAAAATATGTAGATTAAACTTAAAATTATTTACCTACTAAAAAGTGTTAAAAAAATCACAAGTATGGTAAAAAATTAGGTGCTCACAGCTGCCCCTCTTTGTTTGGGAACATGAAGAGTTTTCAAGCAAAGACAAAAGTGAGCCGTGTGATTAATTTTTTACCAAATCTTTATTCAAAAGGGAAAATAAACAAAGGAAAAGGGTGCAACCGAGTCCTGGTTTTGGACAGTCTACATATCCTGGGTCATAAGGGAATCAGATTGCGTGTAGTTCAAGAGGAGTGATGGAATGATGGGTTGAGGAGTTGAGTGAGATTCCGTCGAGGCTCCAGTCTGTGGTCCTATTGTTACATAAAAAAAATGAAAAAAAGACAAACTAAGCCTGTCAGCTATGAGTTACAAGATTCCTATCTATAAGTCTTTTGAAGCTTGATCTTGAGTCTTGAATGGTTCTTCAGGCAGACTTTTGATTTGAACCTTGATGCTTGCTAGCTGCAGGTGCAGATTCATTCTTCTACAGCTTCTTCGGATCAAGACCGGACCTGCAGTGCTCGTGTATTTAGCCATGTCTTGAGCAGCCCATATCTTTTCATTTGTTTCTGCATTTTGAATTCACTTCTTTTTTTTCTTTTTTTCTTTTTTTTCTTTTATTCTGGATTGAGACTTCTTCTTTTGGTCATCCCGTACTGTCAGCTCGCATTCTTGAGGCGAGCTTCTGCTACTTCTAACTTGAATTGAATTCTTACATGACTTCCCTCGTTCTCCAGGTGGGCGCCTGATGACTTAAAACTCGAAATAAATTTCCTCATTCTCCAGGTGGGCGCCTGCTGACTTAAAAACTTGAAATAAATTCCCTCGTTTTCCAGGTGGGCGCCTGCTGACTTAAAAACTTGAAATAAATTCTCTCATTCTCCAGGTGGGCGCCTGATAATGACTTGAAAATTAAAACAAATTCCCTCATTCTCCAGGTGGGTGCCTGATGACTTTAAAACTTTGAAATTAATTCCCTCGTTCTCCAGGTGAGCGGCTGATGTTGACTTAAAACTTGAAATGAATTCCCTCGTTTTCCAGGTGGGCGCCTGCTGACTTAAAACTGAAATGAATTCCCTCGTTCTCCAGGTGGGCGCCTGATAACTTAAAACTGAAATGAATTCCCTCGTTCTCCAGGTGGGCGCCTAATTTTGACTTGAAATTAATTCCCTCGTTCTCCAGGTGGGCGTCTGCAACTACAACAAAACGGAAACAACAAAAGAAACTTTTTTTTGCCCCAGTTTACACTAGGAAGATTTGTGAGTTATTAGCAGAACTATAAATTACCTATGCTATTGATGAAGGATGCAATGATGAGAATAAAATTGAAGACTCGACTAGGATGTGCGTCTTCTAAAGAAATAAAAATTTGAAAAACCCAAACTAGGAAGTGCGTCTCCTAAATTTGAGATTGAGCTTGCGAAAAACAATAAACTAAGCTTGACTAAACTAAAAACTGACCCTATTCTTTAGGCGGGACCCCTGATTTCAAGAAAACTAAAGATTGATAACTTAAGAAAACTAAAAATTGACCTTTGTTTTTTTTTTTTTTCAGACTTCCCCTTTTTTTTAAAAAAACTTATTATCCTAGGAGAAAATTCATCAGACTAGGTCTTTTTTTTGTTATTGGTATCTTAGGAGAAAAATTCCTCAGACTAAGATTTCTATCCTAGGAGAAAGTTCATCAGACTAGGTTTTCTATCTTAGGAGAAAGATTCATTAGACTAAGGCATTTATCCTAGGAGAAAATTCATCAGACTAGTTTTTCTATCTTAGGAGAAAGATTCATTAGACTAAGATTTTGATCCTAGGAGAAAGTTCATCAGACTAGGTCCTTTTTTATTATCTTAGGAGAAAGATTCATCAGACTAAGACGTTTATCCTAGGAGAAAGCTCATCAGACTAGGTTTTCTATCTTAGGAGAAAGATTCATCAGACTAAGACGTTTATCCTAGGAGAAAATTCATCAGACTAGGTTTTCTATCTTAGGAGAATGATTCATCAAACTAAGACTTCGATCCTAGGAGAAAGTTCATCAGACTAAGATTTTGATCCTAGGAGAAAGTTCATCAGACTAGGTCCTTTTTTGTTAACTTAGGAGAAAGATTCATCAGACTAAGACATTTATCCTAGAAGAAAATTCATCAGACTAGGTTTTCTATCTTAGGAAAAAAATTCATCAGACTAAGATTTTTATTGGGAGAAAGTCCATCAGACTAGGACTTTTTATCCTAGGAGGAAAAAAAATGTGAAGAGCAATGGCAACATTTATGCACACTAGCGAGACAGATAAAGACAAAGATTTGAGAAACTTACCTTTGTCGGCTCTTCTCTTTTTCTTTTTTTTCTTCTTTCTTTTCTTCTTTTTTTTTCTTTTTTTTTGGAACCCAAATTCCTTGCACTGCTTTGTTCCTGTTTCAAACAAAGAAAAATTTGTCAGTTTTAAAAGTGGTGGTCGGTTTGAGGCCTTGAGTCTTGGGTGACTTGACTTTGTGATTATCCAACTTTTGAAAGACTGACTGCATTGGTAGTTGGCTGCACTGCTGGGAGACTCTGTTGTTCCTTACAAGGGACCTTTACTTTCTGTATCAACCCTGATTGTTTCGCTCCCAATGCCATTTGTGTTTTATGGCTCAATCAGCCTTATCTCAAAAAAGAGATTTCTTTTCTTGGATAACCTTTTCAGATATCTTGAATGGCTTTTGCTTTTGGAGCAATTTTGTCTCTCAGAGAGAATCACAACTGATAAGTGTCTTTTTCACAATGTGCCACTTCATAGTCCTTGTTCGGTAGTACAGGGAATCCCTGATTAACCTTGAGGTTATCTTTGCTTGCTTTAGCCAAATAGGCTGACAAGAGTCTTTTGGGAGAAACCTTCGTATTGCACAAATCCTCAAGACATGTTGGCCGTAACAACTGAGTGTGCTGGCCAAATTTACTTTGTGCAACTGAAAAGCTGGTAGCAGATTTTGAAATCTTTTCTTGCTAGTTTTGACAAGGACTGACTCAGAGCGAATGACACAATGATGCGAAGAAACAATATTAACAAGAAATACCCCTGTCGGGAAGGAAAGGAGGAAGATTTTATTTTTTTATTTTTTGGGGGCAGCTAACCTTTATGATCATGACATGCATTTTGGACTTAGCGGCCTGATCTTTCAAACTGATCAAATCTTTCCTTTTACCACTCCTATGACATTTGAAGTCGGGCTTGTTTGTGCCAATTCTTTGCATCAGCTTCATGACTCACTTTCGACTAGTGGTGCCCCGAGGGGTTTTCAACAACAAGTCTCTCTCATTTATTCATCTCTGCTTACCGTCGTCTTACAGTGCCCGTGAGGGTTTTCACTAGTAAGACTCTCATTTTTTCTTCTTTATTTTTCTTTTTCTTTTGCTTTCTTGTATGAGCAACTTGACAGTGTCCTATGTCGCGTGACAACCATTGCTCATTGTATGCTTCTCTTGACATTATTGAAGGCATATCGGAAGGTCTTTATTTGGAAGGTTTTTGGATAGGGTTGGAAAGATGGGTCGGCATAGAGGCTCTAAGTAGACTCAATATGATGGGTTGTACACTTTACAACTCTTGGAATCGACTCTTTCAAAAGTGAAATAAACTCTTTGCCCCAGTTTCAGATATTGGGGATTTTTGTAATTTTTTTTTTGAATTCTTATTTGGTTGGACCGAACCGTGTAAGGCTGCCTACGTATCCCTTTTTTAAAGGAATCAGGTCTAACGTAGTTCAAACATCTGACCTAACTATATATGTTTTTCATCTTCTTTTTTCTTTGTCTTTTTTGTCTTTTTTTTCTTTTCTTTTCTCTTTTTTTTTTCAAAACAAGTTGCCCCAATCTTTTATTTTCTGGGGGCATGGACCTTTGACTGTTCTTTCTTTTCTTTTCTTTTTCTTTTTTTTCACTTGAACTTTCTAAGAGTTGCCCTAGTTTGTACTCTTGGGACATGGACTTTTCTTTTAATTTTTTTCATTTTATTTTCTTTTTTGGACTTTTAATTTGAAACTTGATTCCAAAAGAGGGTGGTCAAAGAAAATAACACAGGCTCAAAAGGGGTAGCGAAGGATATAAAGTGTTTGGATAGCAGAAAAAGGGCCTCCAAGACTCGAGAACGCCAAACATATTATCTTTTCGCGATCATAGCATTGATGAACATGTTTATCTTCTTGGTGTGTCACGATCAAAAGACACTTTCCATCCATTAATGTCAAACTTTCCAACAAACCCGACATTCACAATGATTTGAATGTAAAACTTACTCGAGCTTAATTCCAAAGTGTTTCGACTCTTTGTTCATCCTCAAAAATATCTTCTTCTTTTTTTCGGTTATCCGATTCAAGATTAAATCAATTTTCTAAGATCTGGCCAAAAGTTCCGCATACATGTCATGTCACTAGAACTAGCGGCGAAAGAACTAAGCATAGAATGAAATGAGGACAAACTGTATTTCATTGAATAACGGATAAGGATTTGACGATAAGACAAACAAACTGAAATCCGAGTTACGACCCTAAAATAACCCGGCTAATGAAAATAGCAACAAAACGAACAGACAAGACTCACACAGACAAAATAGAGGGATAGAAGGGTTCGATTCAATAAAACAAATAAAATCTGGATCACACCCTGGAATAACCCAGGTAATAGAAAAAACATCAAAACAAGCTACCAAGATTCCTTCCTAATGAGGAGGGAATGACTTTTCAATTGCTAAGCTTGACATTTAGCCACAAATTTGTTCATCAGAATCACCATGGCCTTCTCCAATTTCAGTCGGCAAGTTCCCGAGAGGATTCTCATACTCCATGTCACCACACATCATCCCCACAAAGTGTGCATCATCATGTGCATATAAAGGATTCTGCGTGATATTCTGGGTGTCATTATCTTGGATCACTATCAGTTTTTCCTGGATCATCCTTTCTATTTCTCTTTTCAAATCCCGACAACTTTCAACATTGTGCCCCTGGGCATTGGAATGGTATTCACACCTTTTAGAAAGGTCAAAGTTTCTTGCACATGGGTCCACATAATTTGGAGGAATAGGTGCAATCATGTCATAATGCTTTAATTTCTCAAACACACTTGCATAGGACTCTCCTATTGGTGTAAAATTATCTTTCAACCTTTGTTCCCCTCTATACCCCTGGCTTCGTTGTGGGTTATAGGGCATTTGAAAATTTTGTGGAGACTGGTGGAGATTTTGCGGTGCTGGTGCTTGCTTTCTGGGGTGTCTTGGTGGCTGGACAACATACTGAAATGGAGCAATAGAGTATTGTGGGTTCTGAGGTGGATAGTAGTGCTCAGGGGAATCATCGGAAACCTGATGAGGCTGCTCATACCTTCGAGATGTTCTCCTAGGACCTCTTCTCGACCTTATTGTCATCATGGTTTCTTCATCCTTCTCATTCGTGTCACTAAAATTATCAGATTCAATCTTTACAGCCTGAGTTGCAGCTTTGAGAACTTCTTGACTTATAATTTTGCCTGTCTTAAGGCCATTCTCAACCATTTCCCCAATTTTGATTGCTTCCAAGAAGGATTTGCCAACTGCGGACATCATGTTTTGAAAATAATCTGGCTCTTGAGCCTGAAGGAAGACAGTGATTAGCTCGTGGTCATCCATGGGTGGCTTAACTCTAGCTGCTTGCTCTCTCCATTTAATGGCATATTCCCTGAAGCTTTCAGTCGATTTCTTCTTCAAGTTAGAAAGGGAATTGCGGTCTGGGGCGATCTCGATATTATACTGGAATTGTCTGACGAAGGCCCGGGCCATGTCATCCCAGACATGCCAGTGAGAGGTGTCTTGATCAATAAACCATTCAGAGGCCACCCCTGTCAAGCCTTCCCCAAAATAAGCCATTAGCAATTCTTCATTTCTTCCCGCACCTCTTAGCTGATTGCAATACCTTCTCAAGTGAGCTTTGGGGTCGCCGTGTCCATCATACTTTTCAAATTTGGGGATTTGAAACCAAGTGGAAAACGAACATCGGGGAACATACATAGATCCTTGAAGGCAACACTCTTTTTACCTGCCAACCCTTGCATATTTTTCAACTGATGTTTTAAGCTTTTCATTCTTTGGGTCATTTCTTCCTGTGCCATCTTACGGGCAGGATTCTCAATCTTTGCAGGAAGATCGAATAGGTAAGAGTGGTACTCAGGAGAATGGTATTGTTCTTGTTGGGTAGCAAATTGTGACTCGTGAGTTTTCTTTTGCACCACCGTCGGTTGTGGGATGGTGAAGACGGGTATAACAGTAGTGGTTGTCTGATTGGTTGTCAATGGCACACTTTGGGAGCGCGCAACAGAAGTTCCAGTTGTAGTCATACAGTTGGGATAAAGACTGAACCCAGGTGGATAGGATTGATCGGGCAATGAGACCGGAATGATAGTAGTCGAAATGGATGTGAACTCTGGTAAACCATGAATACAAAAAGGCGGTCCTTGGCCATTGGCCCATGCTTGACACATTTCAGTCATTTGCTGCTTTAGTACTCTATTTTCCTCAACCACAGTAGACTCCTATAAAACCCTCTGACCCTGAGTCTCTTGAGCACTTGTAACAGCTTCGATGCCAGTTGTCAATGGCATTTTTCCCTTGAATATTGTGTTGCCAACTTACCACAAACCGACCACCTCAAACTTTTTCTATGATTCAAAATAAGAGACACGTTAGAATGGACTCAGTCGGTCCTTATTATCATCATCATTTTTATTTTATTTTTTCATTTATTTATTTTTTGGTCGATCGAACCTGATGTGGGTTGCCTACGTATCATGTGGGAACATGAATCAGATCGTGCGTAGTTCGGGAGGATCAGAAATAAGGTAAATAAACTAACTCTTTTTGGATTTTGATTTTTTCTTTTTAATTTCCGAAAGAAAGACTTATAAAGAAGAAAGAAAATATTTTTGGAATTTGATTATTGTTTCTAATTTTTTCCGATAGAAGGACTTCTATATAAGAAAGAAAAATATTTTTTGGCTTTTGATGTTTTTTTTTTTTTTTTTGGATTTTTTGGGAGAAAGACTTCAAAAAAAAAAGGTAGAAAATATTTTTTTTGGATTTTAATTTCATTTGTTTTCTTTTTCTAATGAAAGACTCCTACAAATAAAATATTTTATTTTGGTTTAAAATTATTTTTTAATCTTTTATTTGTTTGGAATTTTCTTAAAAAAAAGACTCCTAAAAGAAGGAATTAAAGAAAATATTTTTGGATTTTTAAAAATGGGGTCTCAAAGAAAGACTTTCTAAAGAAGGAAATAAAGGAAAATATTTTTAGATTTTTAAAAATTGGGGGCCGGAACTGATGAGGTTTGCCTACGTATCTCACATCCGGTGAGAATCAGACCCGCGTAGTTCAGTGAGTTTTGACTCGTGAAAAAATAGGACTTATATTTTCAAAGACTCATCCTTTTCTTTTCTCTTATTTTTTTTTTTTTTTTTAAATTCGACAGAGTTTCAAGATATTTTGAACACTGGTATTTTCCGGATGTTTCTCTATCCTACCTCACTTCTTGATTTTGCTTGATTTTCTTTCCCTATTCTAAAAGCCGGTCAACATACAAGCCGAAACCGATAAATGTACAAGTAGCATGTAGAAATGCATCAGAATGGTCTTTTAAATTGGGTACACCTGTCCTAGACAGACCCAACCCCTGTGTTGAGTCTCCAAAGTCAAATGCACGTGATGCAGACAAACGTACCTACTAGGGATCCGGCATTAGGCTATGTTATTCTAGGTTTAAAACCCTGGGTGTATGGTTCTAGACCTGGCTTACCCGAGCGGACAACTCGAGCCGAGGGGGGGCAACGTACCGGTAACCAAAAGGACATCCGGCTTTGTAACTGATCCGATCCTCGTTCTAAATTAGGATATGATACTAACAGAAAAGAAGTCATGCCAGCATGCACTTCCCAGAAGATTTAGAAGACTCAGAGAGAGAAAAGGTTTCGTAGCAGTTTATATACAATTCACACAATATCAAAGCGGTAAAAAAAAAAGCGGCATTTAGCACATTAGGTTCAAACACGTAAAAATCAGACAATCGTTAAAGCCAATCATAACAGCTATTCTAAGCTCGAATTCTGAACCCTGAACTAGAGATTCTGGGTTCGGTCCCCAGCAGAGTCGCCAGAGCTGTCACAACTCCTTTTTCCCGCGGGGGTAGGGGAGTTTTTCCAATTAAAGTGACATTAATCGAAATGAGATTATTTATTTATTCAGAGTCGCCACTTGGAATAATTTATGGTGTCCCAAGTCACCGGTTTATTTTAAATCCCAAATCGAGGAAATTTGACTCTATTTATGGTCCGCGAACACAGAAGACCGGGTAAGGAATTCTGTTAACCCAAGAGAAGGTATGAGGCACTCCCGAGTTCCGTGGTTTTAGCACGG
The DNA here is from genome assembly GCF_000390325.3 of Nicotiana tomentosiformis. Taxonomy (NCBI): domain Eukaryota; kingdom Viridiplantae; phylum Streptophyta; class Magnoliopsida; order Solanales; family Solanaceae; genus Nicotiana; species Nicotiana tomentosiformis. Next base: position 12,898 of record NW_027174949.1, read on the forward strand.
TCGCTCAACTATTAATAATTGGCCTAATTATCTGATTTATTACATGTTTTAAAATCTATTGTGCATTTTATCTTTTTGACCACTTTTAATATTTATGGAATTCGTTGGAACAAGTCGCGATGTCGCGCACTCGTTGTTTTTGTACACATTGTGAATCATGTCACGTGAAACGCACCAGCGACTTACAACATATTTATTTTTATTATTATTTGAAGTTCTGGTCGAGTCACGTGAAACGCACACTCGAATTGGGATTTATGTATCGTGACCATGCCACGGGAACCGTACCTATGACCACGATGACTTATTAATCGCGTCTAAAGCAAGTTACGATGTTCAAAATTGCTCTATCTACTTTGAGATTATTGAGGACGGCACAATACGGCAAAAGAAGTGTTGGAGTTAATGTTTGATCTATTCATATGATTAAAGAATTCTTAGTACGTTCAAATTAATTCAGAGGCTTGTGATGATTCTGGTTCTTCGATTCACGGCTGGAAATTCCATTGGAGCCCACACATTTGGGATTACACAGTAGATGACAAAACAAAATATGCCACTAAATAAACTAACTACATATTTCAACAAATTAATACTAAGGAGACTAGCTTTTTCATGCCATTATCCAACATTAAGGTGAGAACAGGTCGATGATGGGCCATATTTAACTTAACATACTCAAAATGAACCTTTAACAAGTCACATGTGAGCACAAAAATGGTATCACAATAAATAAATAAAAACTGTGCAATCAACCACTCTATATGCATGACCCAAAGGAACAAACAGAACAAAATGATCCTCACTAAGCTGAATTTCATATTGAAACAAACTTATAGCACATTTAATCATAATAAACCATTAATTTCAACAAGGATGTATAGACATAACTTATTTCAATAACACTCAATCTACAATAAGCATGGTCCATGGATTTACACACAATTATAAGATCAAAGTTTAAGGAATACCTTGAAACAAATGAGTAAGTAAGAAAAAGAAAACAGTGGAGAAGTGAAGAAGTGGCAGTAATTCAGCAGGACATCAGATCCCAATCAAACAGATAGCCGTTCTATAGCTCAAATCCCTTTGTATTATATAATTTTATCTTGAATGCGATTACACTTCAAATTCGGACAAAGCACGGGTTACCACAGACCGGATCTCAGCCTCAACCACTCGATGAGATTCCCCAACACCTCGTGCTGCTGCTTCCCTCGTTTCCAGCGAGTTCGCCGGTGATGGAGGTCGAGAAGGGTGGTCTGCTGAGATTTGGACTGTTTCGGGGCTGTTTAAGGGTGATTCGATGGAGGTTTTTGAGGTGGAGTAAGGTTGAGACTTGAGCTCTAATGGAGATTTTGAAGAAAGAGCAGCTGTCGATACTTTTGTTTTGAAGAAGAAGCAGAAGGTGCGGCTGTCTCTTTTCTTGGGTGTATGTTCGGTGGTGTTGAAATGTTGGGATTAATTGGTGGCCAAGAAAAAGAGTGTGTATGGGCATGTGTATGTTTTGAGAGAGAGAGCATGTGAATTTGTTACAAAAGATAAGGAAGAATCTTTCCACATGGAAATGACTCATTGACTCTTGCTTTAATTAATATATATTTTTTTAAGAGTGTAAAATAAAAATACTAGCTAAATATTTTAAAATCAAGAACATATAATTTTTGTGATTTTTAATTTTCTTAAATAAACCTACTAAAAATGAAGTTAAGGTTAAAATATGTAGATTAAACTTAAAATTATTTACCTACTAAAAAGTGTTAAAAAAATCATAAGTATGGTAAAAAATTAGGTGCTCACAACAGCTGAAATGGATGAAAGGAGAGCCGAGGGGTTGTGTTTTTGGTGCGATGAGAAGTTTGTCCCTGGTCATAATTACAAGGGAAGGAAGAAAATGTACCTTCTAGAAATGGGAAAGGAGGAGGAAGATTGAGATGTTGCTGAAAATTTTAGTGAGGAGGAGAATAAAGAGGAATCAGCTCTAAGTCCTCAGATGTCTGTTCATGCATGCGATGGAACAGTGGATTACAGAACAATGAGGGTAAAAAGGTGGTGTAAAAGGGAAGATGGTACATGTTTTGATAGACACAGGGTCCACCCGTAACTTCATGGACCTGGATGTAGCTAAGAGATTGGGGTGCAAGCTGGAGACTATTCCTCCATTTTCTGTGGCAGTTGCCAATGGCAGCAAGATTCACAGTAGGTACATGAGCAAGGGAATTACATGGAAGATGCAATGAGTGGAATTTAAAGCTGACATGCTAGTCATGCCTCTAGGAGGGGCAGATGTTGTTTTGGGAATACAATGGTTAGTCACTCTAGGGGATATAAAATGGAACTTCAGGCAGTTGAAGATGGAGTTCCAGATTGGGGGCAAAAAGGTGTCACTCAGAGGTACCCATCCAGGTGCTCCTAAGTTGTTAGACAATCACAAGATGCAAAGGTTACTACACAAATCAAGGGTGAACTTGCTACTCTGAATTCTCAACAAGTGCAGGGTTTTGATGACTTGCAGAAGTTACTGAGCAAACACACTGGTCTCTTTGAAGTACCTAGAGCTTTACCTTTTCACAAAAGTCATGATCACAGGATTATACTCAAAGAAGGAACCTCACCTATCAATGTCATACCTTACAGATATGTTGCTAATGTAACGACCCGGCCGGTCGTTTCGAGAGTTATAACCCCATTTTTTCATTACTACTTCTTTTTGTGTTACTCAGCTATATTATGTTATATTGGGTTAGTTGATTCGAGTCCGGAAGGAACTCGGAGTGAAATGAGACACTTAGTCTCATAATTAAAAATTTTAAGTTAGAAAAGTTGACCGGATATGGACCTACATGTAAACGACCTCGGATTTGAATTTTGATGATTCCAATAGCTCCATATGGTGATTTTGGGCTTAGGAGCATGTCCGAAATATTATTTGAAAGTACGTAGAAGAATTAGGCTTGAAATGCCGAAAGTTTTATTTGTTTGAGAAGTTTGACCGGGGGGTTGACTTTTTGATATTGGGGTCGGAATCCGATTCTGAAAATTGAAATACCTATGTTATATCATTTAGGACTTGTGTGCAAAAATTAAGGTCAATCGGACGTAATTTGATAGGTTCCGGAGTTATTTGTAGAAATTAGAAATTTCAAAGTTCATTAGGCTTGAATTGGGGCGTAATTCATGGTTTTAGCGTTGTTTGAGGTGATTTGAGGATTCGACTAAGTTCGTATGATATTTTAGGACTTGTTGGTATATTTGGTGGAGGTCCCGAGGGCCTCGGGTGAGTTTCGGATGGTTAACGGATAAAAAATTGAACTACAACAGCTGCTGCTATTTCCTTCTGTTGGAAATTCTTCTACCAGATTCGAGCCCAAAAATCGAGCCCAGATCGAGCCCAGGGTCGAGTGACACGATCAAAGTCATGATCGAGCCCAGAGTCGAGGGCCACGGTCGAAGGCCAGATCGAAGACTTGATCGAAGGCCTAGGATCGAGAACCAGGATCGAGGGCCAGGATCGAGGACCAGGATCGAGGACCTCGATCGAAGGCCAGGATCGAGGACCAAGATCGAGGCAGAACCGAGGTTGTCTGGGCAGAATTATAAAAACAGGGACTTTGTCAACTTGCGCGTACCGCTTCTCTCAATGTCAAGTGAGAAAGAATTGATACAAGAATTTCATCCGGCAACTGAGAAAGCCTATCCTCCATTACTATATCTATATGGCTGGAGTAGCAATTATTATTATTTTGCTCATACTTTGACAACAATGGCAACAGACAAAACGTCTCCTCCATTACTACATTGCTAGAGTCGCAAATAGTATTATTTTGTTGATACTATAATAATTTCGTGAATACAGCCCAGTACAATTTGATGTGAGACTGCAATAAATGAAGCCAAAGCAAAATAAAACAGTATAAGCCAAAAGTTGATTGCTTTAAACTCGAAAGCAAAAAAAGAATCCGAGCCTTCATTATAATAATTAACTAGGTCAAAAGAAACACAAAAAACAAACTGTTTTATGATATATATAGGGAAATCAACGAATGAAGAGACAGAAAGAGAGTTTACCTTTGTTATATTTGGGTGGATGTTACATATATATCCTCTACTACAGGAGGGAACTGCATCCCTTCTTCTAATCGGCTTAAAAGGAAAAAACTTTCGTTCAATAAAAGAATAAGCCACAGAAACTAAATCCATTCTTCAACGAAACAGTCCAATTTTCCTGTTACATAACATCTGTTGAACTTATAGAACTTCTCCGAAACCAAGTTCGACTAGTCTATGGTTTTAAAATCTACCTAATTTGTTTTGAATTTGGTTTTATACGCCGGAAAAATATTTGGACAACTCCCAATTCCTTTTGGATAAATATTTGGACAACTCGAAAACAGGTAACAAAAGGTAAAAAATTGGTTTTAGACGCTTGCCAATTGGTTTTGGATTGAATTTTCAAGAATTATGATTTTCGTCCCCTTTTTTTTTTTTTTTTTTTTGCTTTTAGGTATCTACGTTTCTTATGGTCCCCAAAGTCAAAGACCTAGGGGTGTCGATGGTTCGGTTTGGCCAGTTATTTTATAAAATTTGTATCATACCAATTTTTCGGTTATTCTATTACGTATAACCAAAATTAGACTTTTCGAAACCGTCACAATCATGTCGGTTTCTCTTCGGTATCGGTACAGTTAATTTTCGATATTTTTAAACTCACTAGTAAAAGTAGAATGTCATAACATACATATTTTTATAAGACTTAGCAAAACTCTCTAGACAATTTTACTGTTTAAATAGTGATGAATTAAGAAAACATGAAAGATGGCTAGAGTATAAATCCATCAACTACTCTACAACAGTGTAAAAGAAACTAAGTTGGGACTCATGAATAAAGTCTATAAAAGATTAAATATTCAAAATGATAAATCTAAATTATACGAAAAGAAACATATTCAATATATTGTAATTTGTTACTCATAACCGCTAGAATACTTTGTGTCTTGCTAATAAATATGTTAGAAATAATTTAGTTTCAGTAAGAGTAGCATGTTAGGTTTGGGAATTAGGATTTTGATTTTAATTACTTGTTGGCTTGTAACAATTTTCATAATTCCTAGGCCCAAGGAAAAATTTAATTATTATTTTTAAAATTAACATATATATTTTTCACATGTAAATTTTTTCGGTACGATTCAGTATTTTTTCAGTTTATTTCATAAAATAAAAACCCTACCCTAATTATCGGTACAGTTGTAGATTTATATAAAAAAAACTATGATTTTATTAATCTATATCTATATTATTATAAAAGCATGAATATAATGTCGGTTTACAAAAATAACCTTATAATTTTAACCATAATAACTCATAATAAAAGGATATAACCGAAATTCTAAGTATTAGCATTATAATCCTATTAGATTTAGGGCATAATACTACACGTTAGGAATCCTACATGATTACCTTTAGGAATCCTATTAGTATAATTATTTTAGGGTTGACTAATCCATATAAAATTGAACAAGTAAATATATTTAGTCATGTAATCATATTATTTTTAGGATATACTTTTTAAAAATTCCTATTACCAATTTAATTTAAAAATGTATTATAATGTCCTATTACTAATTTAATTTGAGTATGTATTATATTGTCCAAATTCGAGCCTATATTATTATAAAACCATAAACACAATATTAATACATCAAAATTGCCATAAAATATTAAATAGAAGAACTATAGGGAAAGGACATAACTGCAATAACCTATTTTTTGGACTACAATATCTTCTATGATAATTTTTAATATTTAAAATTTTATCTATTAAATTCTTATTAAAATGTGTAGGAAGGTTTAATAAAATCAATTTCATAAGAATCCTCCGTACTGGCAATACATTACCACTATATAATGTCCAATACTAAGAAAAAATAAAAGTAATATTAAATAGAATGCATAAAGAGTTAAAATTGAGAGAAAAAATACCCCCACGATAATATATTTTTAAATTATATTTGAACAATTTTCCTACTCAAATAATATTTTTTATCAATATTTTGTGTAATATTAAAAAAATACCCAATTATTAAACAACAACTAAGAAAATATTTAAGAATATAAATTTGTGAGAAAGCGTGCCCTAAGGATTCATCTCTGTTACCACATATCAACCAACTCATCGAGGCAACAGCCGGGGATGAGCTATTGAAATTTTTGGACGCATACTCAGTATATAACCACATACTTATGGAAGAAGAGGACCAGGAGAAAACCACGTTCATCACCCACTAAGGAAAATATTGTTATAGGGTCATGCCATTCGGGCTGAAGAACACAGGAGCTACCTACCAAGGATTGGTCACAAAAATGTTCAAAAATCAGCTCGGCAAGACCATGGAGGTATACATCGACGACATGCTGGTCAAATCTGTAAAGGCGGAGGACCATATCGACCATTTGAAGGAAGATTTCGACATATTGAGACAGTAGGGAATGAAATAAACCCAAAGAAATGCGCGTTTGGCGTAGTCTCGAGAAAAGTTTTGGGCTTCTTAGTGTTGCAAAGGGGGATCGAAGTCAACCCAGACCAAAGAAAAACTATCGAAGGGATACCGGATCTCCTGACTACCAAAATGCAAGTCCAAAGGTTGGCTGGTTGAATCGTCGCCCTATCAAGATTCATCTCGCGGTCATCTGACAGATATCACATATTCTTCAGCGTGCTCAAAAAGGATAACGGCCTCGAGTGGACGCCCGAGTGCGTACAAGCTCTGCGAGAACTGAAGGCGTATCTGTCATCACCACCTCTACTCTCAAAGCCCGAACCTGAAAAACATCTCCTCGTCTACCTGGCCGTCTCCGAAGTAGCAGTAAGTGCATTCTTGATCTGAGAAAGAAAAGGTACGCAATCTCCCATCTATTACATTAGAAAAACACCCGTCAACGCTGAGACGAGATACCCACACCTCGAGAAACTGGCCTTGGCACTCGTCATAGCTTCACGAAAGCTTAGACCCTATTTCCAGTGCCACCCTATCTCAGTCGTTACCACCTTTCCTCTTAGAGGCATTTTGATTAAGGGAGATATTTGTGGGGTCACTAAATAAAAGAAATAAAAAAGAAAGAAATTGGAGGAAATAAGAGGCAATCGTAGGCGGCAACAACAAATTGGTTTACAAATTGTAAAACCAATTTGCTAGTTGATTTCTGGTTGTGACCACTATATGCAAATTGCAGATTTGCAAGTTAAAGAAACCAATCTTCTGATTGGTTGGAGAGTACGGCAATTTTTCGAGTGTTTTGTTCAGTTTCAAACACATATCGTAGTTTGTGAGATAAACAGTGAGTGAGAGTAATATCGTAGTGAGATATTTAAAATAAAGAGTGTTATTTCTTTTAAAGGTGTAATAGTCTCTTGACACTACTAAGTTGTAATATTATATTAGTATTATATATTGTTACGCTCGGGTATTGTATTTTACTCCGTTAAAAAATTTGATATCGTTATTACTCTCTTGTGTTATTGTTATTTACCGTGGATATTAATCCTGAGCGAGATATTATTATTTCCCAACAATAACAACTTTATGATCACGCCATTTTCAACTGAGATATATAACATTTGTTTTTTTGATACTATAAAAGTTCGCATGACAAAAACATAGACATGTTATGTGCTTTTTGAATAGGTCGTCTGCATGTAATTCGTTACTTTTTAAAGAAAAATCTGATTTTGTTGGCATGAAACTTGCATGCTCCTTAACATTCAACATATGGCAGAAGTTGCGTTGACTGGTTTAATTCTATGATCTATTGAAAAATTAATGAAATAAAGTTCCATTATGTTTTCGATTTGAAAATACCACTCATCATATATATAGTGGTTCAAACAAGCTAATCGCATTCATATGTGATCCTTGTCAAACTTTTAGGTGAAAGCCATGGAATAGCGATCAAGTGGCCAAGTTATTCATTAGAATTATAAGTTTGTAATATACTGCCTTATGCATTGATATGTAAAATCGTTTCGGTGATAATAATTTGATGGTATTTGGTTTCAGAAAACATTCACAATAACAAACCTTATCGGTTTGGTTTTGGAAAACTATACCATTTTTTCCAAAATCAACTTAAATTTAGTTTTCCAAATCCTTTTTTCCAGTAATATTTCTAAAAGAACAAGATAATCAAACACTCCTTATTTTCCAAGTAATGAAGTCTATATTTATGCATAAAGATTAAACCTAAATCCAATTATACAAATGGCCTAAGATGAGCTTAATTGAAGCTAGTTGCATGTTCTGTAAGGTATTCATATAACCAATTCTAACTTGTTTTGATTTGAGGGGTATCTGTTGTTATTATCATAAATCTTAGTACAATTAAAATCCCATCATAAATAAATTAAAGGTTCAAAGTTTTTTCCAAAAGACTTTTTGCTAACCTCCAATATATTTTTGGTTTGTGAATCAAACTTAAGTCTTGGAAACTGGCTAATAGTTTCTAGAGTAGGGAAAAACAATTTAATTAGCTTTTCTCTTCTTGGTTCTGAATTTTATTTATTTATTGGAAAAGGTTTTTCAAATAATTTTAAACGGTAATGTTTCTTATTACTTCTTTTTCTCTTAATCTTTGGCTGCATTAATACTATGTGCAAATTAGTTTTCAACACTGTTTCGTTTCAACTTATACAAAAAGTTCCCAACATGCAAATTTTCTGATTTTTGACTATTTTCTGTCTTTTTTCTTTATGTACATTGTAAGGTACAAGACATTGTTAGTCTAATTTTTTAACTCAGAATCGTTGTACTCTTACTATTTACAAAAATATTAATGCAATGGAATCCCCATTTTCTATTTTATTTTTCAAAAAATTCTAATAAACCTAACACCAACATTTTCAGAAACAATCTGCTATAAGCGTACTGCATTTTAAATCCATACTTTTGAATTTGTCTCGACTAGCTCATTCATATTTCATTGAAAGTAAATAAAGGACCAGCAAACTAACCCACCCCCCTCCAACCCCCCAAACTTAAAGTACGTCTTATTTGCAGCTATAAAAAGGGAGTGAAGGTATGTGTTTGAACATCTCAATCTCTCTCTCTCAATCTATTTACTCAAACGATGGGGGGCAGAAATAACAAGGGCAAAGCTATACTTAACGATCCGGTATTTGATCTTATTTCATTAACTAACTAATGTCGTATAACATAGTAACGCGCACTTGTTTAAATGTTTTTCTGTATTTTGCAGAAATATGCTCCTCAACATAAGTTCTTGCAAGAGTACATTGTGGAAACAAAGGATATTGACCAGCACACGAAGAGAGAAAAAGATATTGACGAGAGGGGTGACAATTTATACAAACAGATAGGTGACAATTTATACAAAAGTTGCGGTTTTTAGTTAGTCGTTGCGTAATTTATGTTTCGTCTTCGTTCTTTAAGTGAAATACCAGTTGTTTTGTGTTCATGGATTAGCACGTAACCTCCGTTCTTAAGTGAAATACGAAAAGCAAATGGTACTATCCCTTGCCACTAACCTCCATCTACATACTGTGTCCTTTTTTTCCTTTGATTTTCCTCCTCTTCTTTTTTTTACCTCTTGATATATTTGTGAGTATTTTCATCTGAGTTTCATGAATTTTTTATTCAGTTATAAAAAGGTACAGTAAATTATTTTAAACTTAGGACGTAGGATATAAAGTATAATCTATGGTTTGACAAAAATTATATCCAAATAACCAAGTTTAAGCAGGAACAACCAAGTTTCTTTCTCCTTTGAATTTTTAGATCTTCTTTTGGCACCTATTAGGACTTGTGCGTTCTATTAATTCAGTTTCCCTAAAAGTGTTTTCTGTAAATAAAGCGATACTGTTTGCCCATTCTGTAAACAAAATACTTTTCTCTAGACAGCTAGAGTTTCCATCACGTGATCTGCAGTCTCCATTTTTATCATTTTCTCTTTGTTCAATTACCGTGACCTCTCTTATGATATATATTTTCTCTATCTTTATAAGCAAGGTCAATTGATTGTATTGAAAACTGGAATGGGAAATTACAGATAATAAAGGTAGCACTGATAGAGAACGTCTAATATACGAAAACAAGTAAATACTACGCCAAATCACTGCATTGCTCCTAGTATTGCATATAGCATAGATTTAGAGAGCTTGTACGTAGTAATTAAACACAGTGATAGCTATAGTGCTCAGAGGGTGATTTAAAGGATCACCAGCTCGACTCCTTGGGGAAATTTTCCTTGTAGCTGCCGCCAAGCCCGACTTCTGGCTCTTCGCTCAACTTTGGAACTCTTATGATCGTAAAAAGGACTAATGATGAATTTCTCGAGCGCTAAAGAATATTCAAGAAGGTAATTTGTAAATTCTTCATCAGCTCTACCCCCAAGATAACCTTCATATCTGACCACTTTGAGATGTTGGAACGGACTGTGAAACCATAGGGATATAATAGTTCTATCATAGATCCTTGTATCATACCACTTAATCTGAAAAAGAAAAAAGAAATAATACAATTATACTCTGAAATATAGTGGAGTAACTCATTCCTTTATAATCTGAATCAGATATTGAAGGTGTGTATTTGAATTTTGAGGGATGAATGAAAGAAATGGGTTTATTATTAGTGAATTTCACAAGGATATAATAATTTCGTGAATACATCCCAGTACAATTTGATGTGAGACTGCAATAAATGAAGCCAAAGCAAAATAAAACAGTTTAAGCCAAAAGTTGATTGCTTTATAATCGAAAGCAAAAAAAGAATCCGAGCCTTCATTATAATAATTAACTAGGTCAAAAGAAACACAGAAAACAAACTGTTTTATGATATATATATATATAGGGAAATCAACGAATAAAGAGACAGAAAGAGAGTTTACCTTTGTTATATTTGGGTGGATGTTACATATATATCCTCTACTACAGGAGGGAACTGCATCCCTTCTTCTAATCGGCTTAAAAGGAAAGAGCTTTCGTTCAATAAACGAATAAGCCACAGAAACTAAATCCATTCTTCAACGAAACAGTCCAATTTTCCTGTTACATAACATGTGTTCAACTTATAGAGCTTCTCCGAAACCAAGTTCGACTAGTCTATGGTTTCAAAATCTACCCAATTTGTTTCGAATTTGGTTTTATACGCTGGAAATAATTAAGCCCAATTCCTTTTGGATAAATATTTGGACAACTCGAGCACACGTAACAAAAGGTAAAAATTTGGTTTTAGACGCTTGCCAATTGGTTTTGGATTGAATTTTCAAGAATTATGATTTTCGTTTCTTTTTTTTTTTTTGCTTTTAGGTATCTACGTTTCTTATGGTCCCCAAAGTCAAAGACCTATGTTATATCATATATGTACCAGCTTTTATTTTATTTTTGTTTATATAACCTTATAGTTTAATGGCCGTGTCTACTTGATTAAATATCTTATTTAATCGTAATTCGTTAATCACTTCTCTTTTAACAAAAATGAAGCTAAAAATACCCCAACTAGCTAGTGGCTTATAGGTGTTTGAGATTGAGAAAGCATGCATTTTGTCAAGAAATATTGTTTTAAAAAGCTAAAATATTTACCCTTATGTCATATAGGTGTCTGAAATATTGTTTCAACATTATTGCTTTGGTTTAACTATACTTATATTGATAAATAAAAACTTTATTTTTCTTAGTTTTATGGTTCATATGTTAATGAAATACAATTAATTAATTAAAGTATTTCATAATATATATGTTAAATTATTTCTTTATACTGCATTTTTGTAATTTGACACTTAAAAAACAGTTTATTAAGAAAATGATCAAATAACTGTTGGAAAAAAAAGAAGCTTAAATCAATTGACGTGGCTGCTATTATGAGTATACTAGTGAATGTTTTCGCGCTCTACGCGACTATAAATGATGTTAGTAATTTATTTTCTTAAAATTGTATACTTTGTTGAGATTGAGACTTTGTTTTTGTCACGTACATAGCATATACATACAAAAGCTAATTTGATAAATTGATGAAATCATAAATATAAATATTTTTATTAGATTTTGATTTTCTTTCTTCCATTAAATAGTAAAACTTTTGTTTTTCTAAAATTTTCTCTCAAATATAATAAAACATGAAATGAAAAGTACATAAACCAAAATAGAAAGAGGAAAAGAGAAACAAATATCAATGCAAGTTACAATATGGTCAGATACTTCTTTTCATATTCTTTTTAATTTTTCCATTGTTTTATTTTTTTCGATTATATTCCTTAATCTCCTCTTCGATTCTGGAAGGCCAATAAAAATAAGGTGAAAATACTAAAATATATTAAAATCATAATCGAAAATAATGATAAATTTTCTGTAAGTAATTTTTTTATCTTAATAATCTCTGAAACAATGGATCTCAGCATGTAAATGCCTTTATCGTTGAGCTTCTTCCTGCAACACTGTTATTTGTGGAATTAAGCCTGTTTTTTAATCAACTATGCATTAGGGAGAAACATATGTTTACATATATAGGTAACACATCTTCTAACCTTAAGGCAGTAGAACAATGGTCTTGCTATACCATATTGACACTTATTTCTATTATATAGAAAAGCCATGATTGGTCGACCAAGGATAGAATTGTCATTTTATTTTTCATACACTACCACATAAT
>NW_027174950.1:0-25327 GCF_000390325.3 Nicotiana tomentosiformis
ATTAAGAAATTTTTTTGATTTCAATTACTAAAATAGGTAAGTAAGTTGATAGATCACCGTTGGATTACCTGGCGGCGGTGTTAGACGCCATCACGACCTTTAGCAGTTTTTTGGTCGTGACAATAAATGTCCTATAATTTATTCAACTAATAGAACTAAACCGATAAAGAATTCTTTTAAAATGCAATAATTTAGTCATTCCCAATGACCATCAATTATATTGTCTCTTTTCTCCATTGTTTTTGCAATTTTTGCCTTTACCTTACGTAAAGAAAATACAAAAAAAAAAAAAAAACTAACAAACTTGCGTCTTTTCCCTTGATTGTAGCTGCATGATATATAAGGAAAAATAAATTTTACTGCAGCTTCTGAATTCTAATGGATGCGTTCCTAACATATGCAACTTTTCCCTTTGGTTTATAAGACAAATGTGTTTCTAAGACAAATGCTTAGTAATATTTTTGCTAATTTATATGGAATAAATGCTTACCGTTACAAGAAGGTTTAAGTGCTTACCGATGCTTACCGTTATAAGAAGGCTTCGACTTCTATAGAAAGGCAAATAACTAAACCAAACCAAAAATGGAGTTTCACTATTTTATTTGCTCATGGAGTACTCAACACTAATTACCTCATGGCTTTCTTCGCTTCTTTTATTTTTTGCTCAAACATATCTAAGTTAAATATCAGATGATTTACTCAACGAAGGATTATATATGGATATATCTTTTGTTTAAGTATCTTGAGTTCATTATTGACATATTATATTTCTTGTAGCCTTGTGGGTGCGATTCCCGTATAATATTTTATGCTTTCAATGGGCAGAAATTGACACCATAAAAGGTGTGGAGTCCATAACTTTTGTTGCAGAATGTAGAAACTAGAAAATCTTGTGCTTGATCTTTTCTTTTATATATTGCAAAGTTAGAGAATGTGGCAGTCTGGCAGATCCCGTTTTCTTCTTTAAAGAGCCTTACACGGCTTGGCGGGAAGAATCCAAATTAGTCCAATCAATGGTTACCAGATAATAATACAAGTAAAATACAAAGGCAAACTAATAATATGTCCGAACGTTATTTTTATTTAATTGTTATATTAATTTCTGGACTTTCATGTTTTTCTTATTGTATAATAGTTAGTATTTGATTATTTAATCAATAAAAATAATTCATGATTTGTCCAAAAGTCGAACCAAAGGATGAACGCAAATTCACCAATCGCCACAATCGACTTTAATGCAACTAACCTATATTCACATTGAAAATGAGTTACTCCTTTCATGATATACGAATTTTATATCTTCAGGCCGTATGATTAATTATGGAACAACAAAATTGAGTTATTTTATACCTAATTGCAAGTAAGACTAAATACTTAGATGGGATGGACTTGTCAAATCCAGAAGTAGTAAAACAAAAAATGCAAAAGATGCTAGAAATAAATTTTAAAATAGCATATTACGCCTCAAAAAGTTATACAAAATCTTATAATAAGTCAAAAATAGCCGAAATTGTAAAAAATACACTTCTAAATGTGATTCCATAGTAATCTCTTTTTTCGCATTTTTCAATAAAATAACAATTATAATTTGTTAAATACTCGAGAAAACAAAAAGTACTCACTTTTGACTACTTTATTAATCAAAACAACTAAGGAGTATATTTATGGGCGTATATTAAACTTACCGAAAAATATAAGGATCATTTTTGTTATTTTCTCTCACATTTTAGGTGGGGTTTTAACAAAAAATGTCGAAAGTTATTTTTGTGAAAAGTGGAGCAAAGGAAAATAATTTTTATGTAACAAAAGAAAGAATAACGACTTTTATGTAATGCATACAAAGCTGGATGACCACCCATAAAATTTACTCTTTTTTTAGACCAAATGTCTCTTATTATGAATAATAGTTACCTCTAAATTATACATTTATTAATAACAAATGATATTGTTTACCATAATTAAAATTATTTGTGGACAAATATAAATCAAAGTCATGCTAGAAGAGTTATGTTACATATTCTTTTTCTATAAAATGAAAGCTAACTTTTCTCTATGTGACACTTTTATTCCTTTTTTGTTTTTTATATGTATTTTTTTGTACATTTAATTTACATTTTGCATATGTCTTATATTATATTTTAATCATAAATTTTTATATAAACTTTTATATTTTCTATATCAACTAAATTTATAATGATACATGTATGACCGCGCTTGTAACTTAACTAGTTTCTTTAATAGAGCGGAGGTGCCTTTCCTCTCATTTAACTGCTGTTGTTGTACCAAGGCTTCACAGTGAAGCCTTCGCTCTTTCAAAAGTTTCATGTAAACAAGAATTCAATACAAGAAATATGGTTTTCTGGGACACATTTAGTCGCCACATAGATTGATAGTGGCGACTCTCATATTCGACTTGGAAAGTAAACATTTATCGACGAACCATAAGAAGTCGCCAAGAAAAAGCTCTTTTGCGACGATCTTATTTCGTTTATAGGAAAAAAGATAAAATAAAAAAATTACGCTCTCAGAAAAAAGCCTCCTGTCATTTCTTTTTTATTTCTATTTTCTTCCTCCCGTTTTTGTTGGGTTAAGTCTTCCCCCCAATTTTCACCAAAACAACAATAACACCCCTAGCCAAATGCAACCTCTCTTCTTCTTCCTTTGTTTCCCAGCAGCCGACTAGCATTGTATTTAGTAATATATTAACAATCCAGTATAATCCCACTAGTGGGGTATGAGGAGTGTAGTGCGTAACCTTACCTTTACCCTCGAGTAGAGAGGCTGTTTTCGATAGACTCTCGGTTCACTGAGTGTAATGTGTACGCAGACCTTACCTTTGCCCTGGAGGATGCTTTACCACTAGAGCAACCCACTCTTGTCATTTGTAATGAGTAATGAACTCGGTAATTTCTGTTTTGTGGCTTTAATGAGTACACTCATGTTCGATAATTCCTATTTTTGACAAAACTTAAGTTTTATTTACTATTTTTATTTTTAGTTTGAAAATGCGTGAACTCGTTTGACGATTCATTTGCATTGTTTTGTTGTTACAATACCAGTTTTGATTGATCCTCTTTGCTTGATTAAGCTCTTGAAATCTCGAGCGCAATTTGTTTTCTCCTATAACTTTGTGAAGATTCCCACAGTGCATGAATAGTTGTTTGATAAAATGCCTAAGAGAGAAATTTCCTGGCCATAGGACATCCAATGAATTGGGTCCTCAAGGCAATATGCAATAAGCACGGGTCTAGTGTATGAAGATTGTCATTAGCATAAGTATGAAAGAATTTCAAGTTACGTGCGTGTTTAGGTTGGAAAATGCTGGTTTATGGGATATTCATATCTAAAAAGATTTGACTTTGTTGATATGTACATCACATCATTCCAGAATCAAATCTCAACTTGCATTTTGTTATAACCTATCTCCGCTGCTTTCAAGACTCTACCTCTTGTGCTTTGTCCTCGGTTTTTACGGAGAAGAAGGCAGAAGAGTGAAAAATAAAGAACTTGTGTTGTTTGGTGGTGTTGAAGTATATTTACATAAAACCACATCCCTTGTTTTAATTCTTTTTTTACAATCCCCATACTTTGAAATTGTACATACATCTCTAGTTATTTTGTACATAGCTAATACTAGAATTTGGTTATTATAACCATAAGTTACGGGCAGTTATTTAATTCGTCGTTCAATCCAAAGACATACAGATGTTGAAACACCAAAAAGACATCTTCATAATAGTATGAAACAAAATGGTGCTGTATAGAAACATCATTAGCCAAAACACCCTTTCATTTGGTTACCGAATTATGAAATTAAACTGAATGGTACTTGTGGTTTCTATAAGCTCCCCGTACAACACCTGGGACTGATGCGAGCTCGCAATGGATTCTTCATTGTAACGGTGAAATCTGACCCTTCTGTTAGATCAACTTCATCTCCCTCCACAGGCTTCCATTCAAATTGCCAAATCAAATTAGCCACAAAGTACTGTAAATGGAGCATAGCAGATCCATAGCCTGGGCATATTCTCCTCCCTGCACCAAATGGCATCATCTTGATCTCTCGACTTCCTGTTATATCAAACTCTTGAAGAGTTCCATCTCCATCCACCAAGAATCTCTCCGGCTTGAATTCCATTGGATCATCCCACACATTTGGGTCCAAGCCCATTTCCCCCACCATAAAATTGATGGTAGCGTTCTTGGGTATAACATAGCCGTTCAACTCCAAATCCTCTGTTACCCTGAATGGCGGGTGTATGTCGTATCGCTGGCGGCAGCAAGGAACTCGCCGCAGAGGCTGGCCATCTCTTGGTAATTGAGCTTCCTCTTTTCTTCTGTCAATTCCAAATTCACCAGCGTATCAACATAAGCAATATCGGCTTCCAGCTCCTCCTCTTCTTTGTGATGATGATCAACTCCAGGTTTAGGCGCTCCCACTGCTTCTAATTTGTATTTCACCCGATCTTGGATCAGAGGGATGAAGACCCCGTCCAACTCTTTTCGTAGTTCAATGAGCTCTTTCCAACGTTTTCTAAATATTGTTTTTCCTAAAAATTCAGGAAAGTAATCTAGTATTCTGAAACGGTGAAAATTTTTAAGTGCTCGAAGTTGTGCGTCTTTAATTTGCTCTATTTGAAACTCATCGAGCTTATTCCCGAAGCAAATGAGGACAAGGAGACAGAAGATGGCATACTTAAAATGATCAAGTAACATGATCGCTTCCGTGGCAGAATCAGCTGCGGCTGATTCATGAGCAAGAAGGAGCTTTTGAATGAGTTATGCCTAGTACCCAAGCTCGGTTCTTGGAGTGGGACTTGATGATGTTATCCCCGCCAATATTGCTGTATTTGTAAATAATAATTCTGCAAAATATAAGTTAACGTAATGAAACAATAATAAATTCGAGCCCACTGAATTCACAGTGTTTCCTTAAGGATTTTTAATCCCCTCCTAATACCCAAGGTAATGGATTATTTCCTCACAGGATAGAACGAATAACACACTGGTGTAGCGGTACTTCAAACCCCAGTGTTTCAGCGAACACAAAGTTCGGTAGCAAATCACACTTACAGTTACTTTGTTTGAAGTTAAAGACAATGTAAAACGAAGGAGTATAAACTCAGAAAATCGTATGGAAATGCTGAGAGGAAGGAGTGCAATGTATAGCCAATTTGTTCAGCGAATTGTGTGTTGTGTGTTGAGCGTCTTTCTTCAACATCTGCTGCACATATATATAGCAGCCAGTGTTGAAGAAGACCAAACGTCCACCCTCCAAGGTGGAGCAAGCATTAGCTCGTTTGTGGACCAAGCACAATCATGTTTGTGGAGCAAGCACATTCATGTTTGTGGAGCAAGCACATTCATGGTGGGAAGAGCATTAGGCGGCTGCCAAATGGTCAATATACGGATTGGAAAATATCCGTTTCAAATGCGGATAATCTTACGTTAATATTTACTCTTAACAAATTAATTTGGTCCAAAAAATTAATCAATCAATCGATCATTTGACCAAATCCAAATCCAAATCCGAAGCCGAAGCCGAAGCCGTAGCCAAAGCCGAGCCGAGCGAGCGACGACGACGACGGTGCGAGGCTTGCTTTCTTCTTAACTCTTTAAGAGCTACAAGAAGAGCAATTATATATATACCCACCAAAAATCTCTTCCTCTTCCAATATGGGACAATGTCTCATTGTCAAGAGAGGGAAACTTAAAATTTTACTCAAAAATTTCATTTTCCCTCCATTTCCCATTCACCCTCATTTTAAGACTATTTCATCTTAAAAAATAAAAAACTCAACAATCCCCCACATCAATGGGGAATGGCTATATCACGGAAGTACGCATGAAAAAACTGTGTGATTTGCAAGCAAGGATTAATCGCATCTGGATAAGTAGGTTTCCTTTTGAACTTTCCATAGTAAACTTATGTCGGATATACTCGGTCAATCGGTAGATTTGATATCTTTGAACCGTCGATCTTTGGTGTATACCTAGACAACCATAAGTCACACAATAAACCCTTAACTGTCTTTGGTTCTCATTGTTGTGTTCGTTTCAGCCATGAACACCGCCTGGTTTCATAAGTGCGTAGAGAACTAGTCTTACAAAGTTCTCCTTGAAGCGGCTAACACTTTACACTTACATAGGTGATTCCTAAACGTGTCATCCTGTAGATACAATATTTGATATACCCCGTATCAAATTTAGAAATCATTAAAAAGCCTTAATGCTTTATCCTTGGTACTGAACATTGTCTCATCACGAGAAAGGACTAAAATTTTATTTGACAATGTTGAACCATCATTAATGACTTTGTTTGATCTCCTTGAACCTAGATCTTGGGATCTCGAGTCTTCTAGGTAGAGTTACCGCCACAATGACTTGTTCTCGGCCATAGTCCCATTCCCCTTGATGATTTCTCAACTACCTCTCTAGTTAGGCCTTTTCTAAGTGGATCCGACACATTATCACTTGACTTTACATAGTCAATCGTGATAATTCCTCTAGAGAGTAATTGCCTAACGGTTTTATGTCTTCGTCGTATATGACGAGATTTACCGTTATACATAACGCTCCCAGCCCTTCCAATTGCAGCTTGACTATCACAATGTATGCATATTGGTGCCAACGGTTTGGGCCAAAATGGAATGTCTTCCAAGAAATTCCGGAGCCATTCAACTTCTTCACCGGCTTTATCTAAGGCTATGAATTCAGCATTCATTGTAGAGCGGGCAATACATGTTTGTTTGGACGACTTCTAAGATACCGCTCCTCCACCAATAGTGAATACATATCCACACGTGGACTTTGAATCATTGAACCGGTGATCCAATTTGCATCACAGTATCCCTCAATCACCGCAGGGAAATTACTGTAGTGCAATTCAAAGTTCTAGGTATGTTCTAAATATCCCAAAACTCGTTTCATTGCCATCCAATGAGATTGTCCTGGATTGCTCGTATATCGACTCAGTTTACTTATAGCACAAGCTATATCTGGTCGTGTACAATTCATGATATACATTAAGCATCCCAACACACGGGCATAATCCAATTGTGATATGCTTTGGCCTTTGTTCTTTGCTAATGCAAGATTCACGTCAATTGGAGTCTTTGCAACTTTAAAGCCCAAGTGCTTGAATTTTTCAAGTACTGTCTTAATATAATGAGATTGTGACAATGCCAGACCTTGAGGAGTCTTATGGATCTTAATTCCCAGAATTAAATCAGCAACTCCCAAGTCTTTCATATCAAACTTGCTATTGAGCATACGCTTAGTAGCATTTATGTTGGCAATGTCATTACTCATTATCAGCATATCATCCATATATAGGCAAACAATGACTATGTGATTTGGAACATTTTTAATGTACACACATTTATCACATTCATTTATCTTAAAACCATTTGACAACATTGTTTGGTCAAATTTCGCATGCCATTGTTTGGGTGCTTGTTTTAGTCCGTAAAGAGACTTAACAAGTCTACATACCTTCTTTTCTTTACCTGAAACCACAAACCCTTCAGGTTGTTCCATATAAATTTCTTCCTCCAACTCTCCATTTAAGAAGGCCGTCTTAACATCCATTTGATGAATTTCAAGACCATACACTGCAGTTAATGCTACTAACATCCGTATGGACGTAATTCTTGTAACTGGAGAGTATGTATCAAAGTAGTCTAGACCTTCTCGTTGTCTATACCCTTTGACTACGAGCCTTGCCTTGAATTTATCAATAGTGCCATCATCTTTGATTTTACTCTTAAAAATCCATTTAGAACCCAAAGGTTTATTTTCAGGAGGAAGATCAACCAATTCCCATGTATGGTTGTTCAATATGGATTCTATTTCACTATTGACTGCCTCTTTCCAAAACAATAATTCCGAAGAAGTCATAGCTTCTTTAAATGTTTGAGGCTCATTCTCCAATAAGAAAGTCACAACATCTGGTCCAAATGAAGTAGACGTTCTTTGACGTTTACTACGTCTTGGATCCTCCTGGTTACATGTACTTTCTTTTGTTTCTTCCCAAGGTCGTTTAGATCCTTCACCAAACGACTCGCATTCCTTTTTATATGGATATATATTTTCAAAGAACTCAGCATTATCTGATTCTATAACCGTATTATTATGAATGTCGGGATTTTTTGATTTATCAACCAGAAATCGATATGCTTTACTATTTGTCGCATATCCTATGAAATCATAATCAACGGTTTTCGGTCCTATCTTTACCCTTTTGGGTTTAGGAACTTGCACTTTTGCCAAACACCCCCACACTTTAAAGTAATTCAAGTTGGGCTTCCTTCCTTTCCATTTTTCATATGGAATGGATTGTGTTTTGTTATGGGGCACTCGATTTAATATTCGATTAGCCGTAAGAATGGCTCCCCCCCACAAGTTCTGTGGCAAACCAGAACTTATCAACAACGCATTCATCATCTCCTTTAATGTGTGATTTTTTCTTTCCGCAATCCCATTAGATTGGGGCGTGTAAGGGGCTGTTGTTTGATGAATAATTCCATATTCTAAACATATTTCTTCAAAAGGAGATTCATATTCACCACCCCTATCACTTTTTATCATTTTTACTTTCTTGTTAATTTGCGTTTCAACTTCATTTTTGTATTGCCTGAATGCGTCTATTGCTTCATCTTTACTATTCAGTAAGTAAACATAGCAATATCGAGTACCATCGTCAATAAAAGTTATGAAATACTTCTTTTCACCGCGAGATGGTATTGACTTCATGTCACAAATATCTGTGTGAATTAAGTCTAAAGGATTTGAATTCCTTTCAACTGACTTATAAGGATGTTTAACATACTTAGATTCCACACATGTTTGACATTTTGATTTTTTGGATTCAAACTTGGGCAGTACTTCCAAGTAAATCATTTTGCGCAAGGTTTCTTTATACAATTTTTCCTGAATGGAAGGGTACTTTACCAAGCATGCCATAATCCACTGCAAGGCGGTGTATGTCGTATCGCTGGCGGCAGCAAGGAACTCGCCGCAGAGGCTGGCCATCTCTTGGTAATTGAGCTTCCTCTTTTCTTCTGGCAATTCCAAATTCACCAGCGTATCAACATAAGCAATATCGGCTTCCAGCTCCTCCTCTTCTTTGTGATGATGATCAACTCCAGGTTTAGGCGCTCCCACTGCTTCTAATTTGTATTTCACCTGATCTTGGATCAGAGGGATGAAGACCCCGTCCAACTCTTTTCGTAGTTCAATGAGCTCTTTCCAACATTTTCTAAATATTGTTTTTCCTAAAAATTCAGGAAAGTAATCTAGTATTCTGAAACGGTGAAAATTTTTAAGTGCTCGATGTTGTGCGTCTTTAATTTGCTCTATTTGAAACTCATCGAGCTTATTCCCGAAGCAAATGAGGACAAGGAGACAGAAGATGGCATACTTAAAATGATCAAGTAACATGATCGCTTCCGTGGCAGAATCAGCTGCGGCTGATTCATAAGCAAGAAGGAGCTTTTGAATGAGTATGCCTAGTACCCAAGCTAGGTTCTTGGAGTGGGACTTGATGATGTTATCCCCGCCAATATTGCTGTATTTGTAAATAATAATTCTGCAAAATATAAGTTAACGTAATGAAACAATAATAAATTTGAGCCCACTGAATTCACAGTGTTTCCTTAAGGAATTTAATCCCCTCCTAGTACCCAAGGTAATGGATTATTTCCTCCCAAGATAGAACGAATAACACACTGGTGTAGCGGTACTTCAAACCCCAGTGTTTCAGCGAACACAAAGTTCGGTAGCAAATCACACTTACAGTTGCTTTGTTTGAAGTTAAAAACAATGTAGAACGAAGGAGTATAAACTTAGAAAATCGTATGGAAATGCTGAGAGGAAGGAGTGTAATGTATAGCCAATTTGTTCAGCGAATTGTGTGTTGTGTGTTGAGCGTCTTTCTTCAACATCTGCTGCACATATATATAGGATCCAGTTTTGAAGAAGACCAAACGTCCACCCTCCAAGGTGGAGCAAGCATTAGCTCGTTTGTGGAGCAAGCACAATCATGTTTGTGGAGCAAGCACATTCATGTTTGTGGAGCAAGCACATTCATGGTGAGAAGAGCATTAGGCGGCTCCCAAATGGTCAATACACGGATTGGAAAATATCCGTTTCAAATGCGGATAATCTTACGTTAATATTTACTATTAACAAATAAATTTGGTCCAAAAAATTAATCAATCAATCGATCATTTGACCAAATTCAAATCCAAATCCGAAGCCGAAGCCGTACCCGAAGCCGAGCCGAGCGAGCGACGACGACGACCACGACGGTGCGAGGCTTGCTTTCTTCTTAACTCTTTAAGAGCTACAAGAAGAGCAATTATATATATATACCCACCAAAAATCTCTTCCTCTTCAAATATGGGACAATGTCTCATTGTCAAGAGAGGGAAACTTAAAATTTTACTCAAAAATTTCATTTTCCCTCCATTTCCCATTCACCCTCATTTTAAGACTATTTCATCTTAAAAAATAAAAAACTCAACAATCCCCCACATGAATGGGGAATGGCTATATCACGGAAGTATGCATGAAAAAACTGTGTGATTTGCATGCAAGGATTAATCGCATCTGGATAAGTAGGTTTCCCTTTGAACTTTCCGTAGTAATCTTATGTCGGATATTACTCGGTCAATCGGTAGATTTGATATCTTTGAACCGTCGATCTTTGGTGTATACCTAGACAACCATAAGTCACACAATCAACCCTTAACCGTCTTTGGTTCTCATTGTTGTGTTCGTTTCAGCCATGAACACCGCCTGGTTTCATAAGTGCGTAGAGAACTGGCCTTACAAAGTTCTCCTTGAAGCGGCTAACACTTCACACTTACATAGGTGATTCCTAAACGTGTCATCCTGTAGATACACTATTTGATATACCCCGTATCAAATTTAGAAATCATTAAAAAGCCTTAATGCTTTATCCTTGGTACTGAACATTGTCTCATCACGAGAACGGACTAAAATTTTATTTGACAATGTTGAACCGTCATTAATGACTTTGTTTGATCTCCTTGAACCTAGATCTTGGGATCTCCAGTCTTCTAGGTAGAGTTACCGCCACAATGACTTGTTCTCGGCCATAGCCCCATTCCCCTTGATGATTTCTCAACTACCTCTCTAGTTAGGCCTTTTGTAAGTGGATCCGACACATTATCACTTGACTTTACATAGTCAATCGTGATAATTCCTCTAGAGAGTAATTGCCTAACGGTTTTATGTCTTCGTCGTATATGACGAGATTTACCGTTATACATAACGCTCCCAGCCCTTCCAATTGCCGCTTGACTATCACAATGTATGCATATTGGTGCCAACGGTTTGGGCCAAAATGGAATGTCTTCCAAGAAATTCCGGAGCCATTCAGCTTCTTCACCGGCTTTATCTAAGGCTATGAATTCAGCCTCCATTGTAGAGCGGGCAATACATGTTTGTTTGGACGACTTCTAAGATACCGCTCCTCCACCAATAGTGAATACATATCCACTCGTGGACTTAGAATCAGTTGAACCGGTGATCCAATTTGCATCACAGTACCCCTCAATCACCGCAGGGAAATTACTGTAGTGCAATTCAAAGTTCTGGGTATGTTCTAAATATCACAAAACTCGTTTCATTGCCATCCAATGAGATTGGCATGGATTGCTCGTATATCCACTCAGTTTACTTATAGCACAAGCTATATCTGGTCGTGTACAATTCATGATATACATTAAGCATCCCAACACACGAGCATAATCCAATTGTGATATGCTTTGGCCTTTGTTCTTTGCTAATGCAAGATTCACGTCAATTGGAGTCCTTGCAACTTTAAAGCCCAAGAGCTTGAATTTTTCAAGTACTGTCTTAACATAATGAGATTGTGACAATGCCAGACCTTGAGGAGTCTTATGGATCTTAATTCCAAGAATTAAATCAGTAACTCCCAAGTCTTTCATATCAAACTTGCTATTGAGCATACGCTTAGTAGCATTTATGTTGGCAATGTCATTACTCATTATCAGCATATCATCCACATATAGGCAAACAATGACTATGTGATTTGGAACATTTTTAATGTACACACATTTATCACATTCATTTATCTTAAAACCATTTGACAACATTGTTTGGTCAAATTTCGCATGCCATTGTTTGGGTGCTTGTTTTAGTCCGTAAAGAGACTTAACAAGTCTACATACCTTCTTTTCTTTACCTGGAAGCACAAACCCTTCAGGTTGTTCCATATAAATTTCTTCCTCCAACTCTCCATTTAAGAAGGCCGTCTTAACATCCATTTGATGAATTTCAAGACCATACACTGCAGCTAATGCTACTAACATCCGTATGGACGTAATTCTTGTAACTGGAGAGTATGTATCAAAGTAGTCTAGACCTTCTCGTTGTCTATACCCTTTGACTACGAGCCTTGCCTTGAATTTATCAATAGTGCCATCATCTTTGATTTTTCTCTTAAAAATCCATTTAGAACCCAAAGGTTTATTTCCAGGAGGAAGATCAACCAATTCCCATGTATGGTTATTCAATATGGATTCTATTTCACTATTGACTGCCTCTTTCCAAAACAATGATTCCGAAGAAGTCATAGCTTCTTTAAATGTTTGAGGCTCATTCTCCAATAAGAAAGTCACAACATCTGGTCCGAATGAAGTAAACGTTCTTTCACGTTTACTACGTCTTGGATCCTCCTGGTTACATGTACTTTCTTTTGTTTCTTCCCAAGGTCGTTTAGATCCTTCACCAAACGACTCGCATTCCTTTTTATACGGATATATATTTTCAAAGAACTCAGCATTATCTGATTCTATAACAGTATTATTATGAATGTCGGGATTTTCTGATTTATGATCCAGAAATCGATATGCTTTACTATTTGTCGCATATCCTATGAAAACATAATCAACGGTTTTCGGTCATATCTTTACCCTTTTGGGTTTAGGTACTTGCACTTTTGCCAAACACCCCCACACTTTAAAGTAATTCAAGTTGGGCTTCCTTCCTTTCCATTTTTCATATGGAATGGATTGTGTTTTGCTATGGGGCACTCGATTTAATATTCGATTAGCCGTAAGAATGGCTTCCCCCCACAAGTTCTGTGGCAAACCAGAACTTATCAACAACGCATTCATCATCTCCTTTAATGTGCGATTCTTTCTTTCCGCAATCCCATTAGATTGGGGCGTGTAAGGGGCTGTTGTTTGATGAATAATTCCATATTCTAAACATATTTCTTCAAAAGGAGATTCATATTCACCACCCCTATCACTTCTTATCATTTTTACTTTCTTGTTAAGTTGCGTTTCAACTTCATTTTTGTATTGCCTGAATGCGTCTATTGCTTCATCTTTACTATTCAGTAAGTAAACATAGCAATATCGAGTACCATCGTCAATAAAAGTTATGAAATACTTCTTTCCACCGCGAGATGGTATTGACTTCATGTCACAAATATCTGTGTGAATTAAGTCTAAAGGATTTGAATTCCTTTCAACTGACTTATAAGGATGTTTAACATACTTAGATTCCACACATGTTTGACATTTTGATTTTTCGCATTCAAACTTGGGCAGTACTTCCAAGTTAATCATTTTCCGCAAGGTTTTATAATTGACATGACCCAAACGTACTTTACCAAGCATGCCATAATCCACTGCAAGGCGGTGTATGTCGTATCGCTGGCGGCAACAAGGAACTCACCGCAGAGGCTGGCCATCTCTTGGTAATTGAGCTTCCTCTTTTCTTCTGGCAATTCCAAATTCACCAGCGTATCAACATAAGCAATATCGGCTTCCAGCTCCTCCTCTTCTTTGTGATGATGATCAACTCCAGGTTTAGGCGCTCCCACTGCTTCTAATTTGTATTTCACCCGATCTTGGATCAGAGGGATTAAGACCCCGTCCAACTCTTTTCCTAGTTCAATGAGCTCTTTCCAACGTTTTCTAAATATTGTTTTTCCTAAAAATTCAGGAAAGTAATCTAGTATTCTGAAACGGTGAAAATTTTTAAGTGCTTGATGTTGTGCGTCTTTAATTTGCTCTATTTGAAACTCATCGAGCTTATTCCCGAAGCAAATGAGGACAAGGAGACAGAAGATGGCATACTTAAAATGATCAAGTAACATGATCGCTTCCGTGGCAGAATCAGCTGCGGCTGATTCATGAGCAAGAAGGAGCTTTTGAATGAGTATGCCTAGTACCCAAGCTCGGTTCTTGGAGTGGGACTTGATGATGTTATCCCCGCCAATATTGCTCTATTTGTAAATAATAATTCTGCAAAATATAAGTTAACGTAATGAAACAATAATAAATTCGAGCCCACTGAATTCACAGTATTTCCTTAAGGAATTTAATCCCCTCCTAGTACCCAAGGTAATGGATTATTTCCTCCCAGGATAGAACGAATAACACACTGGTGTAGCGGTACTTCAAACCCCAGTGTTTCAGCGAACACAAAGTTCGGTAGCAAATCACACTTATAGTTGCTTTGTTTGAAGTTAAAAACAATGTACAACGAAGGAGTATAAACTTAGAAAATCGTATGGAAATGCTGAGAGGAAGGAGTGCAATGTATAGCCAATTTGTTCAGCGAATTGTGTGTTGTGTGTTGAGCGTCTTTCTTCAACATCTGCTGCACATATATATAGCAGCCAGCGTTGAAGAAGACCAAACGTCCACCCTCCAAGGTGGAGCAAGCATTAGCTCGTTTGTGGAGCAAGCACAATCATGTTTGTGGAGCAAGCACATTCATGTTTGTTCAGTAAGCACATTCATGGTGGGAAGAGCATTATGCGGCTGCCAAATGGTCAATACACGGATTGGAAAATATCCGTTTCAAATGCGGATAATCTTACGTTAATATTTACTATTAACAAATAAATTTGGTGCAAAAAATTAATCAATCAATCGATCATTTGACCAAATCCAAATCCAAATCCAAATCCGAAGCCGAAGCCGTAGCCGAAGCCGAGCCGAGCGACGACGACGACGACGACGACGACGACGGTGCGAGGCTTGCTTTCTTCTTAACTCTTTAAGAGCTACAAGAAGAGCAATTATATATATACCCACCAAAAATCTCTTCCTCTTCTAATATGGGACAATGTCTCATTGTCAAGAGAGGGAAACTTAAAATTTTACTCAAAAGTATCATTTTCCCTCCATTTCCCATTCACCCTCATTTTAAGACTATTTCATCTTAAAAAATAAAAAACTCAACAATCCCCAACATGTATGGGGAATGGCTATATCACCGAAGTATGCATGAAAAAACTGTGTGATTTGCAAGCAAGGATTAATCGCATCTGGATAAGTAGGTTTCCCTTTGAACTTTCCGTAGTAAACTTATGTCGGATATTACTCGGTCAATCGGTAGATTTGATATCTTTGAACCGTCGATCTTTGGTGTATACCTAGACAACCATAAGCCACACAATGAGCCCTTAACCGTCTTTGGTTCTCATTGTTGTGTTCGTTTCAGCCATGAACACCGCCTGGTTTCATAAGTGCGTAGAGAACTGGCCTTACAAAGTTCTTCTTGAAGTGGCTAACACTTTACACTTACATATGTGATTCCTAAACGTGTCATCCTGTAGATACACTATTTGATATACCCCGTATCAAATTTAGAAATCGTTAAAAAGCCTTAATGCTTTATCCTTGGTACTGAATATTGTCTCATCACGAGAACGGACTAAAATTTTATTTGACAATGTTGAACCGTCATTAATGACTTTGTTTGATCTCCTTGAACCTAGATCTTGGGAACTCCAGTCTTCTAGGTAGAGTTACCGCCACAATGACTTGTTCTCGGCCATAGTCCTATTCCCCTTGATGATTTCTCAACTACCTCTCTAGTTAGGCCTTTTGTAAGTGGATCCGACACATTATCACTTGACTTTACATAGTCAATCGTGATAATTCCTCTAGAGAGTAATTGCCTAACGGTTTTATGTCTTCGTCGTATATGACGAGATTTACCGTTATACATAACGCTCCCAGCCCTTCCAATTGCCGCTTGACTATCACAATGTATGCATATTGGTGCCAACGGTTTGGGCCAAAATGGAATGTCTTCCAAGAAATTCCGGAGCCATTCAGCTTCTTCACCGGCTTTATCTAAGGCTATGAATTCAGCCTCCATTGTAGAGCGGGCAATACATGTTTGTTTGGACGACTTCTAAGATACCGCTCCTCCACCAATAGTGAATACATATCCACTCGTGGACTTAGAATCAGTTGAACCGGTGATCCAATTTGCATCACAGTATCCCTCAATCACCGCAGGGAAATTACTGTAGTGCAATTCAAAGTTCTGGGTATGTTCTAAATATCCCAAAACTCGTTTCATTGCCATCCAATGAGATTGGCCTGGATTGCTCGTATATCGACTCAGTTTACTTATAGCACAAGCTATATCTGGTCGTGTACAATTCATGATATACATTAAGCATCCCAACACACGAGCATAATCCAATTGTGATATGCTTTGGCCTTTGTTCTTTGCTAATGCAAGATTCACGTCAATTGGAGTCTTTGCAACTTTAAAGCCCAAGTGCTTGAATTTTTCAAGTACTGTCTTAATATAATGAGATTGTGACAATGCCAGACCTTGAGGAGTCTTATGGATCTTAATTCCCAGAATTAAATCAGCAACTCCCAAGTCTTTCATATCAAACTTGCTATTGAGCATACGCTTAGTAGCATTTATGTTGGCAATGCCATTACTCATTATCAGCATATCATCCACATATAGGCAAACAATGACTATGTGATTTGGAACATTTTTAATGTACACACATTTATCACATTCATTTATCTTAAAACCATTTGACAACATTGTTTGGTCAAATTTCGCATGCCATTGTTTAGGTGCTTGTTTTAGTCCGTAAAGAGACTTAACAAGTCTACATACCTTCTTTTCTTTACCTGAAACCACAAACCCTTCAGGTTGTTCCATATAAATTTCTTCCTCCAACTCTCCATTTAAGAAGGCCGTCTTAACATCCATTTGATGAATTTCAAGACCATACACTGCAGTTAATGCTACTAACATCCGTATGGACGTAATTCTTGTAACTGGAGAGTATGTATCAAAGTAGTCTAGACCTTCTCGTTGTCTATACCCTTTGACTACGAGCCTTGCCTTGAATTTATCAATAGTGCCATCATCTTTGATTTTTCTCTTAAAAATCCATTTAGAACCCAAAGGTTTATTTTCAGGAGGAAGATCAACCAATTCCCATGTATGGTTGTTCAATATGGATTCTATTTCACTATTGACTGCCTCTTTCCAAAACAATGATTCCGAAGAAGTCATAGCTTCTTTAAATGTTTGAGGCTCATTCTCCAATAAGAAAGTCACAAAATCTGGTCCAAATGAAGTAGACGTTCTTTGACGTTTACTACGTCTTGGATCCTCCTGATTACATGTACTTTCTTTTGTTTCTTCCCAAGGTCGTTTATATCCTTCACCAAACGACTCGCATTCCTTTTTATACAGATATATATTTTCAAAGAACTCAACATTATCTGATTCTATAACCGTATTATTATGCATGTCGGTATTTTCTGATTTATGAACCAGAAATCAATATGCTTTACTATTTGTCGCATATCCTATGAAAACACAATCAACGGTTTTCGGTCCTATCTTTACCCTTTTTGGTTTAGGAACTTGCACTTTTGCCAAACACCCCCACACTTTAAAGTAATTCAAGTTGGGCTTCCTTCCTTTCCATTTTTCATATGGAATGGATTGTGTTTTGCTATGGGGCACTCGATTTAATATTCGATTAGCCGTAAGAATGGCTTCCCCCACAAGTTCTGTGGCAAACCAGAACTTATCAACAACGCATTCATCATCTCCTTTAATGTGCGATTTTTTCTTTCCGCAATCCCATTAGATTGGGGCGTGTAAGGGGCTGTTGTTTGATGAATAATTCCATATTCTAAACATATTTCTTCAAAAGGAGATTCATATTCACCACCCCTATCACTTTTTATCATTTTTACTTTCTTGTTAATTTGCGTTTCAACTTCATTTTTGTATTGCCTGAATGCGTCTATTGCTTCATCTTTACTATTCAGTAAGTAAACATAGCAATATCGAGTACCATCGTCAATAAAAGTTATGAAATACTTCTTTTCACCGCGAGATGGTATTAACTTCATGTCACAAATATCTGTGTGAATTAAGTCTAAAGGATTTGAATTCCTTTCAACTGACTTATAAGGATGTTTAACATACTTAGATTCCACACATGTTTGGCATTTTGATTTTTCGCATTCAAACTTGGGCAGTACTTCCAAGTTAATCATTTTCCGCAAGGTTTCTTTATACAATTTTTCCTGAATGGAAGGGTACTTTACCAAGCATGCCATAATCCACTGCAAGGCGGTGTATGTCGTATCGCTGGCGGCAGCTAGGAACTCGCCGCAGAGGCTGGCCATCTCTTGGTAATTGAGCTTCCTCTTTTCTTCTGGCAATTCCAAATTCACCAGCGTATCAACATAAGCAATATCGGCTTCCAGCTCCTCCTCTTCTTTGTGATGATGATCAACTCCAGGTTTAGGCGCTCCCACTGCTTCTAATTTGTATTTCACCCGATCTTGGATCAGAGGGATGAAGACCCCGTCCAACTCTTTTCGTAGTTCAATGAGCTCTTTCCAACG
This sequence comes from Nicotiana tomentosiformis, assembly GCF_000390325.3. Classification (NCBI taxonomy): domain Eukaryota; kingdom Viridiplantae; phylum Streptophyta; class Magnoliopsida; order Solanales; family Solanaceae; genus Nicotiana; species Nicotiana tomentosiformis. Next base: position 18,711 of record NW_027174950.1, read on the forward strand.
TTTTCTAAATATTGTTTTTCCTAAAAATTCAGGAAAGTAATCTAGTATTCTGAAACGGTGAAAATTTTTAAGTGCTCGATGTTGTGCGTCTTTAATTTGCTCTATTTGAAACTCATCGAGCTTATTCCCGAAGCAAATGAGGACAAGGAGACAGAAGATGGCATACTTAAAATGATCAAGTAACATGATCGCTTCCGTGGCAGAATCAGCTGCGGCTGATTCATAAGCAAGAAGGAGCTTTTGAATGAGTATGCCTAGTACCCAAGCTCGGTTCTTGGAGTGGGACTTGATGATGTTATCCCCGCCAATATTGCTGTATTTGTAAATAATAATTCTGCAAAATATAAGTTAACGTAATGAAACAATAATAAATTCGAGCCCACTGAATTCACAGTGTTTCCTTAAGGAATTTAATCCCCTCCTAGTACCCAAGGTAATGGATTATTTCCTCCCAGGATAGAACGAATAACACACTGGTGTAGCGGTACTTCAAACCCCAGTGTTTCAGCGAACACAAAGTTCGGTAGCAAATCACACTTACAGTTGCTTTGTTTGAAGTTAAAAACAATGTAGAACGAAGGAGTATAAACTTAGAAAATCGTATGGAAATGCTGAGAGGAAGGAGTGTAATGTATAGCCAATTTGTTCAGCGAATTGTGTGTTGTGTGTTGAGCGTCTTTCTTCAACATCTGCTGCACATATATATAGGATCCAGTTTTGAAGAAGACCAAACATCCACCCTCCAAGGTGGAGCAAGCATTAGCTCGTTTGTGGAGCAAGCACAATCATGTTTGTGGAGCAAGCACATTTATGTTTGTGGAGCAAGAACATTCATGGTGGGAAGAGCATTAGGCGGCTCCCAAATGGTCAATACACGGATTGGAAAATATCCGTTTCAAATGCGGATAATCTTACGTTAATATTTACTATTAACAAATAAATTTGGTCTAAAAAATTAATCAATCAATCGATCATTTGACCAAATCCAAATCCAAATCCGAAGCCGAAGCCGTAGCCGAAGCCGAGCCGAGCGAGCGACGACGACGACGACGACGGTACGAGGCTTGCTTTCTTTTTAACTCTTTAAGAGCTACAAGAAGAGCAATTATATATATACCCACCAAAAATCTCTTCCTCTTCAAATATGGGACAATGTCTCATTGTCAAGAGAGGGAAACTTAAAATTTTACTCAAAAATTGCATTTTCCCTCCATTTCCCATTCACCCTCATTTTAAGACTATTTCATCTTAAAAAATAAAAAACTCAACAATCCCCCACATGAATGGGGAATGGCTATATCACGGAAGTATGCACGAAAAAACTGTGTGATTTGCATGCAAGGATTAATCGCATCTGGATAAGTAGGTTTCCCTTTGAACTTTCCGTAGTAATCTTATGTCGGATATTACTCGGTCAATCGGTAGATTTGATATCTTTGAACCGTCGATCTTTGGTGTATACCTAGACAACCATAAGTCACACAATCAACCCTTAACCGTCTTTGGTTCTCATTGTTGTGTTCGTTTCAGCCATGAACACCGCCTGGTTTCATAAGTGCGTAGAGAACTGGCCTTACAAAGTTCTCCTTGAAGCGGCTAACACTTCACACTTACATAGGTGATTCCTAAACGTGTCATCCTGTAGATACACTATTTGATATACCCCGTATCAAATTTAGAAATCATTAAAAAGCCTTAATGCTTTATCCTTGGTACTGAACATTGTCTCATCATGAGAACGGACTAAAATTTTATTTGACAATGTTGAACCGTCATTAATGACTTTGTTTGATCTCCTTGAACCTAGATCTTGGGATCTCCAGTCTTCTAGGTAGAGTTACCTCCACAATGACTTGTTCTCGGCCATAGTCCCATTCCCCTTGATGATTTCTCAACTACCTCTCTAGTTAGGCCTTTTGTAAGTGGATCCGACACATTATCACTTGACTTTACATAGTCAATCGTGATAATTCCTCTAGAGAGTAATTGCCTAACGGTTTTATGTCTTCGTCGTATATGACGAGATTTACCGTTATACATAACGCTCCCAGCCCTTCCAATTGCCGCTTGACTATCACAATGTATGCATATTGGTGCCAACGGTTTGGGCCAAAATGGAATGTCTTCCAAGAAATTCTGGAGCCATTCAGCTTCTTCACCGGCTTTATCTAAGGCTATGAATTCAGCCTCCATTGTAGAGCGGGCAATACATGTTTGTTTGGACGACTTCTAAGATACCGCTCCTCCACCAATAGTGAATACATATCCACTCGTGGACTTAGAATCAGTTGAAACCGGTGATCCAATTTGCATCACAGTATCCCTCAATCACCGCAGGGAAATTACTGTAGTGCAATTCAAAGTTCTGGGTATGTTCTAAATATCCCAAAACTCGTTTCATTGCCATCCAATGAGATTGGCCTGGATTGCTCGTATATCGACTCAGTTTACTTATAGCACAAGCTATATCTGGTCGTGTACAATTCATGATATACATTAAGCATCCCAACACACGAGCATAATCCAATTGTGATATGCTTTGGCCTTTGTTCTTTGCTAATGCAAGATTCACGTCAATTGGAGTCCTTGCAACTTTAAAGCCCAAGAGCTTGAATTTTTCAAGTACTGTCTTAACATAATGAGATTGTGACAATGCCAGACCTTGAGGAGTCTTATGGATCTTTATTCCAAGAATTAAATCAGAAACTCCCAAGTCTTTCATATCAAACTTGCTATTGAGAATACGCTTAGTAGCATTTATGTTGGCAATGTCATTACTCATTATCAGCATATCATCCACATATAGGCAAACAATGACTATGTGATTTGGAACATTTTTAATGTACACACATTTATCACATTCATTTATCTTAAAACCATTTGACAACATTGTTTGGTCAAATTTCGCATGCCATTGTTTGGGTGCTTGTTTTAGTCCGTAAAGAGACTTAACAAGTCTACATACCTTCTTTTCTTTACCTGGAACCACAAACCCTTCAGGTTGTTCCATGTAAATTTCTTCCTCCAACTCTCCATTTAAGAAGGCCGTCTTAACATCCATTTGATGAATTTCAAGACCATACACTGCAGCTAATGCTACTAACATCCGTATGGACGTAATTCTTGTAACTGGAGAGTATGTATCAAAGTAGTCTAGACCTTCTCGTTGTCTATACCCTTTGACTACGAGCCTTGCCTTGAATTTATCAATAGTGCCATCATCTTTGATTTTTCTCTTAAAAATCCATTTAGAACCCAAAGGTTTATTTCCAGGAGGAAGATCAACCAATTCCCATGTATGGTTGTTCAATATGGATTCTATTTCACTATTGACTGCCTCTTTCCAAAATAATGATTCCGAAGAAGTCATAGCTTCTTTAAATGTTTGAGGCTCATTCTCCAATAAGAAAGTCAAAACATCTGGTCCGAATGAAGTAGACGTTCTTTGACGTTTACTACGTCTTGGATCCTCCTGGTTACATGTACTTTCTTTTGTTTCTTCCCAAGGTCGTTTAGATCCTTCACCAAACGATTCGCATTCCTTTTTATACTGATATATATTTTCAAAGAACTCAGCATTATCTGATTCTATAACCGTATTATTATGAATGTCGGGATTTTCTGATTTATGATCCAGAAATCGATATGCTTTACTATTTGTCGCATATCCTATGAAAACATAATCAACGGTTTTCGGTCATATCTTTACCCTTTTGGGTTTAGGAACTTGCACTTTTGCCAAACACCCCCACACTTTAAAGTAATTCAAGATGGGCTTCCTTTCTTTCCATTTTTCATATGGAATGGATTGTGTTTTTCTATGGGGCACTCGATTTAATATTCGATTAGCCGTAAGAATGGCTTTCCCCCACAAGTTCTGTGGCAAACCAGAACTTATCAACAACGCATTCATCATCTCCTTTAATGTGCGATTCTTTCTTTCCGCAATCCCATTAGATTGGGGCGTGTAAGGGGCTGTTGTTTGATGAATAATTCCATATTCTAAACATATTTCTTCAAAAGGAGATTCATATTCACCCCCCCTATCACTTCTTATCATTTTTACTTTCTTGTTAAGTTGTGTTTTAACTTCATTTTTGTATTGCCTGAATGCATCTATTGCTTCATCTTTACTATTCAGCAAGTAAACATAGCAATATCGAGTACCATCGTCAATAAAAGTTATGAAATACTTCTTTCCACAGCGAGATGGTATTGACTTCATGTCACAAATATCTGTGTGAATTAAGTCTAAAGGATTTGAATTCCTTCAACTGACTTATAAGGATGTTTAACATACTTAGATTCCACACATGTTTGACATTTTGATTTTTCGCATTCAAACTTGGACAGTACTTCCAAGTAAATCATTTTCCGCAAGGTTTCTTTATACAATTTTTCCTGAATGGAAGGGTACTTTACCAAGCATGCCATAATCCACTGCAAGGCGGTGCATGTCGTATCGCTGGCGGCAACAAGGAACTCGCCGCAGAGGCTGGCCATCTCTTGGTAATTGAGCTTCCTATTTTCTTCTGTAAATTCCAAATTCACCAGCGTATCAACATAAGCAATATCGGCTTCCAGCTCCTCCTCTTCTTGGTGATGATGATCAACTCCAGGTTTAGGCGCTCCCACTGCTTCTAATTTGTATTTCACCCGATCTTGGATCAGAGGGATGAATACCCCGTCCAACTCTTTTCGTAGTTCAATGAGCTCTTTCCAACGTTTTCTAAATATTGTTTTTCCTAAAAATTCAGGAAAGTAATCTAGTATTCTGAAACGGTGAAAATTTTTAAGTGCTCGATATTGTGCGTATTTAATTTGCTCTATTTGAAACTCATCGAGCTTATTCCCGAAGCAAATGAGGACAAGGAGACAGAAGATGGCATACTTAAAATGATCAAGTAACATGATCGCTTCCGTGGCAGAATCAGCTGCGGCTGATTCATGAGCAAGAAGGAGCTTTTGAATGAGTATGCCTAGTACCCAAGCTCGGTTCTTGGAGTGGGACTTGATGATGTTATCCCCGCCAATATTGCTCTATTTTTAAATAATAATTCTGCAAAATATAAGTTAACCTAATGAAACAATAATAAATTCGAGCCCACTGAATTCACAGTATTTCCTTAAGGAATTTAATCCCCTCCTTGTACCCAAGGTAATGGATTATTTCATCCCAGGATAGAACGAATAACACACTGGTGTAGCGGTACTTTAAACCCCAGTGTTTTAGCGAACACAAAGTTCGGTAGCAAATCACACTTATAGTTGCTTTGTTTGAAGTTAAAAACAATGTAGAACGAAGGAGTATAAACTCAGAAAATCGTATGGAAATGCTGAGAGGAAGGAGTGCAATGTATAGCCAATTTGTTCAGCGAATTGTGTGTTGTGTGTTGAGCGTCTTTCTTCAACATCTGCTGCACATATATATAGCCGCCAGTGTTGAAGAAGACCAAACGTCCACCCTCCAAGGTGGAGCAAGCATTAGCTCATTTGTGGAGCAAGCACAATCATGTTTGTGGAGCAAGCACATTCATGTTTGTTGAGCAAGCACATTCAAGGTGGGAAGAGCATTAGGCGGCTGCCAAATGGTCAATACACGGATTGGAAAATATCCGTTTCAAATGCGGATAATCTTTCGTTAATATTTACTATTAACAAATAAATTTGGTGCAAAAAATTAATCAATCAATCGATCATTTGACCAAATCCAAATCCAAATCCAAATCCGAAGCCGAAGCCGTAGCCGTAGCCGAAGCCGAGCCGAGCGAGCGACGACGACGACGACGACGACGACGGTGCGAGGCTTGCTTTCTTCTTAACTCTTTAAGAGCTACAAGAAGAGCAATTATATATATACCCACCAAAAATCTCTTCCTCTTCCAATATGGGACAATGTCTCATTGTCAAGATAGGGAAACTTAAAATTTTACTCAAAAGTTTCATTTTCCCTCCATTTCCCATTCACCCTCATTTTAAGACTATTTCATCTTAAAAAATAAAAAACTCAACAATCCCCCACATGTATGGGGAATGGCTATATCACCGAAGTATGCATGAAAAAACTGTGTGATTTGCAAGCAAGGATTAATCGCATCTGGATAAGTAGGTTTCCCTTTGAACTTTCCGTAGTAAACTTATGTCGGATATTACTCGGTCAATCGGTAGATTTGATATCTTTGAACCGTCGATCTTTGGTGTATACCTAGACAACCATAAGCCACACAATCACCCCTTAACCGTCTTTGGTTCTCATTGTTGTGTTCGTTTCAGCCATGAACACCGTCTGGTTTCATAAGTGCGTAGAGAACTGGCCTTACAAAGTTCTCCTTGAAGTAGAAAACACTTTACACTTACATAGGTGATTCCTAAACGTGTCATCATGTAGATACACTATTTGATATACCCCGTATCAAATTTAGAAATCATTAAAAAGCCTTAATGCTTTATCCTTGGTACTGAACATTGTCTCATCACGAGAACGGACTAAAATTTTATTTGACAATGTTGAACCGTCATTAATGACTTTGTTTGATCTCCTTGAACCTAGATCTTGGGATCTCCAGTCTTCTAGGTAGAGTTACCGCCACAATGACTTGTTCTCGGCCATAGCCCCA
>NW_027174951.1:0-25118 GCF_000390325.3 Nicotiana tomentosiformis
CGCTCCACATTTGCGAGAAGGACACAGTATCCTAACTTGCCAATGTTAACATCGACCCCTTGTAAAGCTTGGGGCAATAGATTTGGATGAGATGCTTGAAAGTAAAACATTCTTGAACCTTTTCATTAAGGAACCTCAGGCATGCCACAAATCTCCACACACCTTGTTCCAATTGAGCTAAGCAAATGTTGTATGCCTTGCAGATGTCCTTTATTACCTTATCGATAGCCGACTCAAATTAAAGGGTGAATAGGTAGGTGACTACAAATGAGAAACTTTCCCGATAGGTGGTTATATTCTCGTTTGCTTCAGGAAGGGAGACTTCAATACTACCTTCCCCGGTGCAGTCTTTCATGACTGTCGACTGCCGGAGGATGCTTTTCCTGTAAAGCTAGTGGGAAAGTTTCAATTTCTCTTTTCCAAGCACTGCTCTTGGAACTGCGTGGACTAATGAGATTGATCGTCTTCAGAAGAACCCCTATAATTTTTGGCTCGCTTTGTTTTTTCTTGCCCTCGTGCAATGTTTTGGAAGCCTTGGTCTTCTTGGCGTAGACTGGCACCAACTCCACTGTGGGTGTCGCAGCCTGAGCAACTAAACCTTCACCCGCAGGATTTGATGATCCCTCTCTTGCCGTCATTTAGAGTTTGGTAGCCCTACCTCTCCTTGTAAGAGCGGATGGCTCTTCCACCATCATATCCTCCATGGTTGCAACGGTCATTAGTAGAGGAGCAACGACGATGCCCTTGATAATGGAAGCCACTTCAGTGGCTCGGACTGAAGTGTCGTGAGAAGCCATTAGGGAAAATAGGAAATGGAAAGGTCAAAGATTTATTAGAAAACAACAATGGAGTTGCAAGGAAATTTCAGATAAAAGGTTCAAGAAAAAGGTAATAAGGACAGAGAAAGAGGACGACTCGTATATGCGAGGCCATCATAACCTTGGTAATTTCTATGGTATTAGAACCCGTGAAAGGCTGCCACATGTCATGAACCTTTAATTGAAGTGACTAGACGTCATGTAAGATTCAAAAGCGATGACGGTTGCGTGGTAAATTCATCCTAAAAGATCTTCTGTAACACGCCAAAAATCATACCATTTCACGAGACATTTCTTGAAAATTATTCGAAAAATGGTGGGGGGGGGGGGGGACTATCTGTATTGGTAAAATCTAGCTTTGGCAGGTGGATAGCTTACATAGCAATACGATATTGCTTGGGATACGTTTCTTCCCGAGTGATAAATGAAGGACATAACTCCATCCCGACAAAAAGGGTCTTCGATCAAGGAACTCCTTTACGGGGAGACGAGAGTAATGTCCCGGTGAAGCACTCCAAAGATAGATCCGGGGATCCATTGATGAAGCAACAACGTGGGGTCTTACTTGGTCTTTAACCGTCTCAAAAATATTCGGGATCCACTCATATCTACTACGTTTGATACTTATCCATAACTAACGAGTATCTCGATGGTTGCTAATCACCTAGAGAAATATACGAAAGTGGGACTAGGCATCTGAACGTTAGATTTAGACTATAAATACCTCAACTTTCCTCACTTGTAATTCATACAAAGATTCAACTTACTCTTTACTATAAGATGTTGCATTTCTGGGCAGCAGAACTTTTATTTGTAGTAGTATGGCACACGATGAATCTCAATAAGATTATTCTTTCTTTTGCTTGATTAATTTAATCGCCTTATTATATTATTATTCATTACTTATTTAATCTAATCCGGCGAGTTAATTGATTAAGCTTTGACTTGAACCTATTTTTGGTGACCTCATTAAATATAAATTTAATTATTTTATCCTGAAACTAATTTTGGACTGAACAACTTCTACGATGAATTTTTGCTTAAATATCACACTTTTTGTACATTATACCGGCATGTATTCTATTTTTTCACTATGATAAGTTATATATGATGTAACAATATTTATTATTTAAATCTTGTCGATTCATGTATTAATTACGCTCAATCCGCATTCCACATTGATTAAAATTCGCTTATTTCATACTCATTGTGCTCCATAGGCAAGATATGCGAGAAAATGATATTTTATGCCCACTTAGAAATTGAGTAGAAAAGATTAATCTACAAAAATTTCTTATGTTTTATCCAAAAATTTCCTGTACTATTTTTACTGATCTTAAACAAAAAGAATCAAATTGTATACGGGTAAAACCAAGCCCACCGCATGACTCGACTCCCAGGTGAGCCAAACAGAGCAGGAACGTGACCGTGATGTATCTAAGTCAGTGTGAAGAACCTCTCGTATCGGGGCTCGGGCAAATAACATGCCCTCGGGGATATCTGGGCTATATCTTGGAGGCCCGATCTGAAGATTGAAGACTTCGGAGAAAATTGCCAAGTAGCTGCGCACGACTAACAAAAGGTCGTGATGTCCGTGACTGACTGAATATCACGACGCAAATCTCGACTCGTATAAACGATCGGCGCAACGAAAGAGTTTTACTTTCTTTAGAATTGTACTTAAGGTAAAACTCTTCTACTATATAAAGGGGCATTGTAACACGCATATCAAGGCAATATACTCTTATTTTCTCTATTATTCAATGTTCTTACTTTTGTTCATCAGTTCTTCATTGTTGTGAGCCTGGGATCGAAGGCATGCATTACATTAAGTTGTTACTGAGTCCGGGTTCACTCCCCTTAATTGGTTTGATAAATTATTACATCATTTTTCTGTTTAATCTAACGTTATTTATCATTTGTACTGGATTGATCCGCATATCCTTTAAACCAGATATAAATTAAATTATTATCTAATTTTTAGGGTAAACAGTTTGGCGCCCACCGTGGGGCTAAGGATAATAGTGAAAATTTGATACAAATTTCCATAACACATTTTATTTTACACTTGTTATTTGGGCTTTTAATTTCAGGTCAAATTAAAAATGTCAAACTCCCAATGTTCCCATTTGAACATTGATGCTGAGTCTGGCCATCACGGCGAGAACAACAACATGGTGCCCCGCAACGAGGTGCCCCCTGTTGACCCCAACAGAATCCCAGTCGTGAATCTGATCGATGCTAACTCACACATGGCAATCAAAGCAAACTTGCCTACTGACCCCGAAAACAGCATTCGCGGGGGAGCCCGGTCGCTAGCATGAAGTACAAGATGGCGAAGGTGATGGGATCAACTTGCGGGTGATCTTCGAAACGTTACAGGCTCAACAGGCAGTGATAGCCCTGTTGTTGAACCAAAGCCGCGCTCCCAGCATAGTTGAGCCCGAACAATCCCAGGAAAATGCTCACATAAATGAACCGGCCATAGAAAGGCCGGGTGAAGCAGAACCTGAGACCAACCCCGATATAATAAAGATGCTTAAGGAACTGACAAAACGGGTGGAGTCGGGAGAAAAAAACATTTAAGCCAACGACAAAAAAGTGGAGACCTATAACTCAAGGGTCGATCAAATCCCAAGAGCACCACCGATACTGAAGAGCCTGGATTACAAGAAATATGTCCAAAAGCCTTTCCCTCCGACCGCAGCTCCGAAGACGATCCAAAGAAGTTTCGTATGCCCAAAATTTTGAAGTATAATGGAACAACTGATCAAAATTAACATGTGACCTCCTACATGTGCACCATCAAGGGGAACAACTTGGTAGATGACGAAATCGAATCCGTTCTGCTGAAAATGTTCGGAGAGACCTTGTCAAAAGGAGCTATGATATGGTAACACAACTTACCTCCTAATTCTATTGACTCGTTTTCTATGCTTGTAGATGCCTTTGTGAAAGCACATGCAGGGGCCGCCAAGGTCGAGACTAGGAAGTCAGATAACAAGATCCTCAAGGAATTCATGTTGAGGTTTTGAATGGAACAGATGGATCTGCCTCCGGTCGCGGAAGATTGGGCCATTCAAGCATTTACCCAAGGACTCAACCCCCAAAGCTCATTGGCTTCACAGCAGTTGTAAAAAAATTTGATAGAATACCCGACCGTAACTTGGGTCGACGTCCATAACAGGTACCAATCAAACATTAGGGTCAAAGATGATCAGATCGGGGCCCATTTCGGGTCCGTTTATCCCATCAGAACTAGTGACAGATCCAAAAGAGACATCGATCATGAACCAAGATCGAACAGAGATTGGTATCAACCATACGATAGAGATCGAAGGGGTAATGGGTCCTGGTGCAACCCTGCGATGAGTGAAAGAAGAAATAATCAAGGTCATAATAACCGCAGTCATGAGCAAAAACAGTTTCGACAGACCCATCGATTCTAAGAAGGCACTAAGGATATCAGAGTACCACTTCAGCATCGATGTTGCCGGCATCGTATCAGCTATCGGACGCATTAAAGATACTAAGTGGCCTCAACCATTGTAATTTGATCCTACCCCAAAGGACCCCAAACTAATGTGTAAGTATCATGGTACTTATGGCCACAGATTCGAAGACTGCCAACAACTGGGAGAAGAAGTAGCCCGGTTATTCAATAACGGACACCTCTGAGAATTTCTGAGTGATCGAACCAAAAATCACTTTAGTAATAGGGACTCCAACAAGTAGATCGAGCAAGAGTAACCTCAGCACGTCATTAACACGATCATTGGTGGAGTTGATGTCCCCCAAGGGCCGATGTTAAAGCACACTAAGGTGTCCATTACAAAGGATAACGGACTCGAGATTATGTATCGAAGGGAACTGTATCTTTCAACGACGAGAACGTTGAAGGCATCCTGCAACCACATAATGATGTACTCATAAATAAATCTCGAGTTAAGCGTGTATTAATAGATCCAGGTAGCTCGGCCAATATAATCAGATCGAGGGTCGTGGAATAGCTGGTTTACAAGACCAGATAACCCTGCTGGTAAACACCGCCGGAACCGTACAGGAAACAAAGTTCTATGTGATCGAAGGAGATATGAGATACAATGCTCTATTCAAAAGGCCATGGATTCACAATATGAGGGTAGTACCCTCGAAACTACATCAGACGTTGAAATTCCCCACACCGGGATGGATCAACACTGTTTACGGAGAACAACCGGCCGCAAAAAAAATGTTCGTTGTCGATGCGGTGACCACGATATCCACACTCTCGACATCAAAGAACCCGAGTTCAGCTACCAAGGAAGAAACCAAATAGCAATCACCGATGTCGGCCCCGACCGAACGAGAAAAGCAGGAGACATGAGTGGATGATGATTACGGAGTCCCTAGGTCATTCATAGCCCCTGACAATTTTGATTCCACCAAGTCAACGGTTGAGGAGCTAGAGCAAGTTAGATTGATCTAGCACTTGCCCGATCAGAAGGTATACTTGGGCACGGGGCTAACTCCTGATCTCATGAAAAAACTCATTGAATTCTTTATAGCTAATATAGATTATTTTGCTTGGTCCCATCTTGATATGACAGGGATCCCGCCAGAAATAACTACTCACAAGCTGAGCTTGGATCCGAAGTTCCACCCGGTTAAATAGAAGAGGAGGCCTTAGTGTGAAGTCAAGCATGCATTCATCAAAGACGAGGTATCCAAATTCCTTAAAATAGGTTCCATTTGAGAGGTTAAGCACCCGAATTGGTTAGAAAACGTAGTAGTAGTGCCTAAAAACGGAAATAAATCAAGAATGTGTGTAGATTACAAATACTTGAACAAGACATTCCCTAAAGACTCTTTTCCTTTGCCTAACATCGATCGCATGAACGATGCGATGGCCGGACAAAAGATACTCAGCTTTCTCGATGCCTATTCCGGGTACAACCAGATCAGTATGGAACCAGACGACCAAGAAAAGACTTCCCTCATCACTAAATACGACACCTATTGTTATAACGTAATTCAATTCAAACTAAAAAATATTGATGCCACTTACCAACGCCTAGTAAATTGGATGTTCGAAGAGCAAATAGGAAAATCAGTGAAGGTTTACATTGACGACATGTTAGTTATGTCCCTTCAAGTAGAGGACCATTTAGAACATTTGCAGGAAACCTTCAACATACTAAAGAAATACAATATGAAGCTGAACCCGGAGAAATGCGCATTTGTGGTCGGGTCCGGGAAGTTCCTCGAATTTATGGTGTCCAACCGAGGGATCGAGATCAATCCCGACAAGATCAAATCTATAGAGGACATCACTGTGGTGGACAATGTCAAGGCCATTCAAAGGCTAACCGGGCGCATAGCTGCCCTAGGTCTGTTTATTTCAAGATCCTCTGATAAGAGCCATCGATTCTTCTCATTATTGAAGATGAGGAATAACTTCTCGTGGACCCCAGAGTGCCAGCAAGCTTTGGAAGAACTCAAACGGTACCTTACGAGTCCACCTTTGCTTCATACTTCGAAGGCAGACGAGCAGTTGTACCTGTACTTAGCGGTATCCAAGATAGCGGTAAGTGGAGTCTTAGTCCAGGAAGAAGAAGGTACCCAATTTCATATATTATGTTAGCAGGACTCTAGGCGAGGCCGAAACGTGGTATCCTCACCTGGAGAAATTGGCAGTCACTTTGCTAAGCGCCTCCAGGAAGTTAAGGCTATATTTTCAATGCTATCCCAAATGTATCGTAACTACTTACCCATTGAGGAACATAATGCACAAACCCGAGCTCTCGGGACGGTTGGCCAAATGGAACGTGGAAATTAGCAGATACGATATCAAATATCGACCCTAAACCGGCATCAAATCTAAAATTTTGGCAGACTTCGTGGCTGACTTCACGCCGGCATTAATACCCGAAGTTGAAAAGGAATTGTTGTTAACCTCGGGGACCTCCTTGGTGATCTGGACCCTCTTTACGGATGGTGCCTCAAATGCGAAGGGGTCCGAACTCGGCAAATCTCGAATTGGCTAAAATCCTGGGGGTCGAAGTGGTCGAAGCTAAATGCGATTCCCTCCTTATGGTAAATCAAGTGTAAGGGACATTCGAAGTGAAAGAGGAACGAATGAAAATATACTTGGATAAACTACAGGTGACGCTACATCGATTTAGGGAATGGACCCTACAATACGTGACCCGGGTTCAAACTAACGAAGCCGATGCTCTGTCTAACTTGGGGTCGTCGGTTGATGATGATGAATTCAACTCGGGAACGGTCGTACAACTCATGTAATCGGTAGTAGAAGAAGGCCATGCTAAGATAAACTCGATAACTTTAACCTAGGACTGGAGAAACACGTATATAGATTACCTGAAGACGGGGAAGCTTCCCTCGGATCCTAAAGAATCGAGAGCTTTGTGCATGAAGGCGGCCAGGTTTAGCCTATCCGAAGATAACACCCTGTTCAGAAGAGCATTCGATGGCCCACTCGCCATATGACTGGGACCTGGAGACACCGAATATGTTTTGAGGGAAGTTCACGAAGTCACCTGCGGGAACCATTTGGGGGGAGAATCACTAGTTCGTAAGATAATTAGAGTCTGCTATTACTGGATCGACATGGAGAAAGATGCGAAAGAGTTAGTGCAAAAATCCGACGGCTGTTAGAAGCACGCACCAATTATCCACCAACCTGGGGAGTTGCTACACTTGGTCCTGTCTCCTTGGCCGTTCATGAAATGGGGAATGGACATCGTCCGTCCCCTACCATGGGCACCCGGTAAGACTCAATTTATAATATTTATGACTGACTATTTCTCTAAATGGGTTGAAGCTCAAGCGTTCGATAAAGTCCAGGAAAAAGAAGTCATAGACTTCATTTGGGACCGCATAATATGCTGGTTCGGTATACCGGCAGAGATAGTGTGTGATAATGGGAAGTTGTTCATCGACAGCAAGGTAAGAAAATTTTTCTAGGACCATAAGATCAAAAGGATCTTGTCAACACCCTATCACCCTAGTGGGAATGGGCAAGCGGAGTCTACAAACAAGACCATACTCCAAAACATTGAGAAAAGGTTAATCGATGCCAAAGGAAAATGGAAGGAAATTTTGCACGAAGTCCTGTGAGCATACCGTACGACCTCAAAGTCTAGTACCAGGGCCACGCCATTTAAATTGGTCTATGGTGCCGAAGCACTAATACTGATCGAAGTAGGAGAACCGAGTCTCAGGTTCTGACATGCGACCGAAGAGTCAAATGGTGAGGCCATGAGCACAAGCCCAGAATTATTGGATGAGGGGAGCGAGGCCGCCCAGAAACATCGGATCAAAAGGTATTACAACCAGAGAGCCAACCTCTGACACTTCATTATCGGGGACTTAGTGTTAAAAAGGTGACATTGAACACCCAGAACCCGAGCGAAGGGAAGTTGGGACCAAATTGAGAAGGTCCATATCGAATTATCGGTATTACCGGTAAAGGTTTGTACAAATGCATAGAAGGGAATAGTGCACAACTACCAAACAACTGGAACGTGACCCACTTAAAACGATATTACTACTAAGGTACGACCTCATTGATTCTAATTTTTATATATTATGAATTAAACTAACACTTGCAGGCAACAACCAAAGGATGATGTAGCTGTTAGGCCTAAAAGCGCGCGTTGAACTTTTTTCCCTTGAACCGGTTTTGTCCTAAATGGGTTTTCCGACAAGGTTTTTAATGAGGCAACAATAAATCGTGCTAACTTAGAGTCAAATACCGGTTTTAAATCGAAGCCAATGGTCACATCAACAGTATCCGAGTCCACTCGAAGATCGACCTCGAATACTGGGGGCCATCACCCACATGTCATGATTTTTATGATTTTTAGCAAGGAAACTTTGTGGTCGAACAGTCTAGGCTCAGTGGATAGGATTCATTGTAAGGTCCAAACGGTCAAATGAACCATGCCCGTGTAGGTCACACCAGCCGCAATACGAGCGTTTATAAAATCTTGTACGTTACACACAGAAATGAAAGAAAATTTCTACCTTACCAACAAACATTTTTTGCTTCTCAAAAGTATCAAGCCTAAGGGCTATTCCTACCCGAGAACTATCGAGCCCAAGGGCCACCCTTATCTGAGCCTAAATGGCTACCCCCACTCAGGGAATGTCGTACTTTACAAGTTCAGATGGCTCGGCTTATCGAAACCTGGAGGCACAAAACCTATTAGGCAGTGCCGAAACCTAAAAGGATATGATCACCCTAAAAATGGTTCGAAGATGTCCGAAGCCCATAATCAAAACATAAGGCCTTCAACAAAATTTCAAACCTGTTCAAAGGTTACCCTCGGCAAAATTATAGTCTAAAAACATTTAAACATACATCTTGGGGAAAGCTTTCAGTCACTACGAGCCCCCATAAGTTTCAAGAAAAACTTGCATCGAGGACAGGTCTTATTCGGACCTCCAAAAATTGACTTATTACTACGTTTTATTCCGTGCTAAGGCATTTGAAATCATTGCAATTGTAAAAAGGATGCTAAAGGTAACAAATTTGAAAATTGCCAAAAAGGAAAAAACTTTATATATACATTCCAGAATGTCTTTACAAAGGCCAATAAAAATAGCCTCGATAAAATAAATGTACAAGATGCAAAAAGAAATACAAAAATTCCTAATGCACCTACGCCTGATCTTCACCAGAACCCACCTCGTCACCAGAACCATTGGGGCCTTCTTCATCTTCGGGTTCATTGGAGCCCTCAGATCCTTCTTCATCCTCGGGTTTAGCAAGTTTCTTGGCCTCAACCTCAAACCTTTTTGCCACATCGATCTCGGCCGACAGGTCAAAGTCTCGGGCATGGATCTCTTCGAGGGTCTCCCTCCGAGATAGCCGCCTCACGTACTCGGTGGTAGTTTTCAGGCGAGCCTTGGCTGCTTCTACATCAGCCCTATACTGGGCCACAATCTCTTCAGCATCATCCCTGGTTGCTTCCGACTTGGACCTCGTTATTTCGAGCTCTTTGCCAAGGGCATCCCGTTCAGCAATGGCCGAGCCTAGTTGAGCATGAAGGTCCTCGTTTTGTCAAGACCTTGTATTGGCTTTCTCTTTCGCCACTCGGAGTTTAACCTGTACCTATGCCAGTTATGCCTGGGTGGTCTCCTTCTCTGAAGCCAGCCTGTCCATTTTACCCTTCCAAACATTGGTCATGGCTTGGACCTCATTCATTTCAGCTTAGAGTAGGTCGATCCAGTCAATCTTCTGCTGAACCTGCGAGGTTTGGTCGTTAGTCCCCATGGCTAAGTCTTCATTGCTAACTTCAAAAATCTTTACCTTTTCGACTAAGTCAGCATGCTTCTTTTGAGCCGCATCCAACTCGGCCTGGAGATTCTTGACGACCCCTTCGTGTTGCTCGCTGAGAAGCTTATATATGTCACTTTTCTCGGCAAGCTCCTTGACCTCAGCCTCGAGCAGTCTAACCTCGGTGCGGTACTGAAGAAAGCTTTCGTGATGGAGTACCGAGGCCTGCAAAAGGGTAAAAGAAAGAAGACATGAGAAATATCAATGACTAAGTCAAAGGTCGAAAGAGCGTAATGATGCCTTACCGATTCAGTGCATGTTGAGCCTTGTTGAACAGAAACGGTGTTTCCACCTCGTTCATTTTTGCTGGTCTTCTTCGGTCTCAAGGAATCGAAGGTGGCTCGCTACTCCCACGGGAGCAGAAAGAACCCGGGCATCCTCCGGGATAGTGATGATTATCGACCTCTTACGGCCAGGGTCCGCACTCAGGGCAGGGAATTGGTTGGCTAACTTTGGGCTCGGGTTTAGACGTCTGACTTCGGAAGATAGATCTTTTCTCAGCACTTCCAGGTCACCCATCCAGGAAAGGTCTTTCATGACGCATGAGTCCAGGCCGTCAAAAAAGGAACGAATGGATCGTCCATGCCGTAAGTACCTTTGTTCGATTTCTCCTTCCTTGTTTGGGCTTCTTCGAGCATAGACTCGGTGAAAGAGGGCTTCCCCGAGATCTTAATTGTAATGGGCACTTCCTTCGGTGCAGAACTGGCATCCTGGGAAGATTCACCTCGAGGATCCTCATCAGCTTTTTGAGTTGGAGGGGGGTCAGTCTCGCGAGTATCCCTTCGAATGCCTCCCAATCCCCAGGATAGGTGGTCATCCCATGAGTTATGAAGACAGACTCATCCTCCGGCTCGTCCATGAGCCGGAAGAGGGAGTCGGAGGCAAGAGCCCAGGAACTGGAGCCCCTCCTGGGCTTGCGGAGCACCCGTTTCTTCGGTTTCTTCGCCTTAGAGCTCGGGGAGCCCGAGGATTTTCTTTCTCTTCTTATTTCCCTCCGTGGAAGCAATAGAGGGAGCAACGGGTGGGGGCACATCTTCATCCCCTTCCGAAGGCCTAAGTTCAGTGGTCTTAGGCAAATCTACAATGATAAAGAAGAGGGGCTAGTACAATATGAAGTGGAGATGTAATGTTGTCTATTCGGAAAGAGACCTTACCATGAGAACGGGCTTCCCATCCAACCTTTGAGAGTCTGTGCCACGTGCGCTCAAAGTAGGACATCTGAGTACAAATGCCCTCGATCCACTCATTTAACCGGGGGACCACATTCGGAACCCGGGCAACAGCTGCACAACCACAAACATAAATGAAAATATCGAAATAAAATAAGGAGAAATTTTAATGAAGGAGTTGCACTTACGAGACACATTCCATTTCTTAGGGAATGGCATGTATTCTGGGGGGATCTGATCCTCGGTCCTAACTCGGACGAAGCGTCCCTGCCATCCACGGTCTCGGTCTTTGTCGATACAAGAGAAGGGAGCCTTGCTGGCCCAACGCGTGAGCTTGGTCAGTCCCCCTTGGAACATTCGGGGACTGTATAATCGAAGCAAGTGGTCGATCGTGAACCGACGAGATTCGGTCATGTTCATGAAATAACGGAGGAGGGTCATGATCCTCCACATTGACAGATGGATTTTCCTGAGGCACACTTCGTACCTCTTACAAAAATCTAGGATGATCGGGTCCACCGGGCTTAACGTGAAGGGATAAGTGTAAATACTAAAGTACCCCTTCACATGAGTAGTAACGGCCTCCTCGGGCTCGGGGACTACTACGTGTTTGTCTTCCCAATCGGAGTCCTTACGAACTATGGGAAGAACGTCCTCGGTCACAGAACATATATACCTCGAGACCCCTTCGCCTCGGTCCTATTTACGTGAAGGCTTCTCGTCTTTGAAGTTGTCAACAATCGAGCAGTCGCCGGGAATAAACACCGACAAATGGGGCTCGGGGGCCTGTTCATTAGTAGCTGCAACAGGGGAAGTTGTTTCGAGGGCCACCACCTCGAGGGAAACCGCTTCAGTACCAGTGGCCGGCCAAAAAGATGAAAAGGCAATTTGTTGAGGAACAGTTTTTGATGTTTTTGCCATTGTCATTTGAGATAAAGTTTGAAAATTTGATGAGTAAACACAAAGTTTTAGAGAAATGAGTTTTGAAGATGAAGAACAGGGTATGAAGATTTGAAGAAATTTTGATAGAAATCTAAAGATTGCTATGAAGATTGAATAACATGGATGAAGATTTGAAGATTTGATAAAGGTTCCGATAATAATTGATGGCTCGAAGATAGCAGTTGGATCGGAAAATAGAAAAGGACGAAGGAAGGAGGCTTTTATAGAGAAAAAGCCGACGCTTCACATTTGAAGGGTAATATCGAGCCCACCGCAAGACTTGACTCCCCGGCGAGCCAAACGGAGCAGGAACGTGACCGTGATGTATCGAAGTCAGTGTGAAGAACCCCTCATATTGGGGCTCGGGAAAATCACCTGCCTTCGGGGATATCAGGGCCATATCCTCGCGGCCCAATCTGAAGATTGAAGACTTCCGAGAACATTGCCAAGTAGCTGCGCACAACTAACAAAAGGTCGTGATGTCCGTGCCTGACCAGATATCACAGCGCGAATCTCGGCTCATATTAACGATCGGCGCAACGGAAGATTTTTACCTTCTTTAGAATTATACTTTGAGTAAAACTCTCCTACTATATAAAGGGAAAAGATTATTATTCATGCACACAATGTAATACGCATATCAAGATAATATACTATTATTTTCTATGTTATTCAAAGTTCTTACTTTTGTTCATTAGTTTTTCATTTTTGTGAGCCCGGGATCGAAGGCATGCATTATATTAAGCTATTACTGAGTCCGGGATCACTCCCTTTAATTGGTTTGACAATTTATTATATCTTTTATCTGTTTAATCTAACGTTTTTATCATTTGTATTTGATTGATCCGCATATTCTTAAAATCACATATAAATTCAATTGTTATCCGTTTTTTAGGATAAACACAAATAATTAAAATGAAATTTGCAGTGGAAGAAATGCCGATGAGAATAATGGAGGGCCCCAACCTGCCAAAAAAGAAGAAGTTATCATTGCACTACAAATAACAGACGTAAGAACAATAGACTTATTGGGAAGTAACATGTTAATTCTTACCATTGTTTCTCGACCATTCGCTAATCTTCGATACACCGAAATGCTTCAGGCTCCAGTCGATCTAGATTTCCTATTGGATGACGTACAATACGATTATTATTTTCTTTTTATCGTCTTGTTAATTGTATTAGTCTTTATATCTACACCATTTTTCACTAATACCAATGATTCAAATCTCATCATTCACATTTTAAATTTAAATTTAATGTGATATTTATCAAAATTTCGAGCCAACACTGATGTTATGGTTAATATGATCTTTAGTTCTTAAAAACTTTTCTTATAAGAGTCAAATCGCTGACTTGTCATCCTTCGGTATTAATTTAGCCAACAAAGCCATAAAACAAGAAAATCCTTCTATAATCGTTTTTTGTTGGTGTTGTAAGTCTGAGGCCAATCCTTGACTTCCTCAATTTTCCGTGGACCGACATGAATACATTCTTCAGATCACATGTCCCACAAATGCAATAGTATCAAATTATAAAACTCACGCTTAGAAAATTTAGCATTGATGATGAATGGATCGAAAAACTCATTATTAAGTTGACCAATCAAGTCTAATGTCCTTTAAAGGCTATTCATACCACAAGTGTGCCATATAAAAGATGAGGCAATTTTGTTTAAAAGAACTTCTTTATCCACGTAGGAAAGTGTATACGAGTAAAATCGGGGCTAATGAACATCCTAATTTTCTGGTGGGCCAAACGAAACAAGGGCATGGCTACACGGGATCGTAATCGAAGCTGGGAACTTCTCGAACTGAGGCCCGAACGGAGTGTTCGCCACCGTGCCTGATAAGACAACGCTTCCCCGAACCCAGAACGAGCTCCGAGGCCTCGAAAAGCATGGCAACGGTTGCACATGACTAACAGATGGCCGTAATATCCGCATCCCACCGAATATCACGGTGCAGATCTCGCCCGACGTCGGTAGCGGATCAGTAATTGACGAGAAAGGGGGATTTTAACCTTTTTTACAATTTTACTATGAATGAAACTCTACTACTATATAAAGGGGAGGCTTTTTTATTCAAGAACACATTGTAACACGGATATCAAGGCAATACAAACTTATTTCTCTACTTTCTAGTTATTGAAAAGCTATTGTTTTATTGTTGTTCTTCATATAAATTGGGCTTCGAACCAAGGGTCCGATCGAGGAAAAAATTATTGTTCAGTGCAAATCCAAGCCCGGATATAACGTCACAATTGGTTTGGTTATACATTTTATATTGAGCTCATTTATCTAACATTCTTGGATACTTGTGTTGAACCAATTCACATGTGCTTAAAACCGCGTATAAATTTAATTGTTATCCATTTTAAGGGTAAACAGTTTGACGCCCACCGTGGCGCTAAGGATAATAGTGGTAGTTTGATACAAATCTCCATAACACACTCTATTTTACGCTTGTTCTTTGATGTCTCAATTTCAGATTAGCTTAAAAATATCAAAATCTCAGTCTGCTCACTTGAACGTTGAGGTTGAGTTTGGCCATCAAGGCGAAAACAACAATCTGGTGCCTACCAATGACGTGCCCCCTGCTAATCCTAACAGAGCCCCAGTTTCCAATCCAATCGACGCCAATTCACAGGTTTCTATTGACATCAACATGACAACTGACCCCGAAAACAGCGTTCATAGACGACCCCCATCAGCAGTTCGAGAAACGCCGGAAGGCGAAGGTGATGTAGTAAGCCTGTGGCTAATCTTCGAAATGCTGCAGGCTCAACAGGCCACCACCTGGCAAGGTAGGGCCCGAACGATCCCGGGATAGCACCCGAAGAAACGAACAAACCACCGAGAGGTCAGGTGAAGCTCAACTCGGGGCCAACCCCGAGATAGTGAAAATGCTTTAAGCATTGGTGAAGCGGGTGGAATCAGGCGAGAAGAAAATTAAGGCTAACGACGAGAAGGTGGAGACATATAATTCCAAGGTCGATCAAATCCCGGGAGCACCTCCGATATTGAAAGGACCAGACTCCAAGAAGTTTATTCAAAAGTCTTTTCCTCCGAGTGTTGCACCAAAGTCGAGCCCGAAGAGGTTTCGTATGCCCGATATTCTATAGTACAACGGAAACACAGATCCAAATGAGCATGTGACCTTCTATACATGTCTCATCAAGGGTAACGACTTGGAAGATGACGAAATCGAGTCAGTTTTGCTAAAGAAGTTCGAGAAAACTCTGCCAAAAGGAGCAATGATATGGTATCACAACTTACCCCCAAATTCTATTGATTCATTTGCTATGCTTGCAGATGCTTTTGTAAAGGCACGTGTTAGATCCATCAAGGTCCAAACTAGAAAATCGGACCATTTCAATGTTAAGCAAAGAGGCAACGCGATGCTTAGGGAGTTCGTGTCAAGGTTTCAAATGGAACGGATGGACTTGCCTCCGGCTGCGGATGATTGGGTCGTCCAGGCATTCACTTGAGGAATTAACCCCCGAAGCTCCTTGGCTTTGCATAAGCTAAAACAAAATTTGGTAGAGTACCCGGGCGGTAACTTGGGCCGACGTCAACAACAGGTACTAGTCAAGAATCAGAGTTGAGGACTGCCAACTCGGAGCCCCTATTGGGTCCGTTTATCCCATCATAACTGACAACATATCTAAGAGAGTCGTCAATCATGAATCAAGGCCGGTCCGAGATCGGTATCAACCATAAAATGCAGATAGTAGGGGAAACGGGTCCGAGCGCAACTCTACAAGGAACTAAAGAAAAGAGATCGAGAGCCTAATAGCCGAGGTCTGATAAGCAAAAGTGGTTTCGACCGGCCGCTCGAGGGAAGGGAAGAACCAAGATTATCAGAGTATAACTTCAACGTTGATGCAACCAACATCGTATCAGCTATTGGACATATCAAGGAAACCAAGTGGCCTCGACCATTGCAGTCCTAGCCTACCCAAAGAGATCCTAACCTGATGTGTAAGTATCATGGCACTCATGGCCACAGGATCGAGGACTTCTGAAAGTTGAGTGAAAAAGTTGCCGGTTGTTTAATAACGGGCACCTCCGATAATTTCTTAGTGATCGAGCCAAAAACTACTTCAGGGACAGGGACGCTAACAATTAGACCAAACAAGAAGAACCTCAACACATCATCAACATAATCATTGGATGGGTCGATATTCCCCAAGGGCCAATGATAGCGCACACTAAAGTATCCATCACGAGAAAATAGCGCACCCGAGATTACGTCCCGGAGGGAACCATTTTGTTCAGCGATGAGGATGCTGAGGGCATCGTACAACCTCATAATGATGCACTGGCAATATCTATACTTATCAATAAATCTCACGTTAAGCGTATGTTGATTGATCCAGGTAGCTCGTACAACATCATTAGATTGAGGGTCATAGAGCAGTTGTAGTTATAAGACCAAATAGTGGTGGCGGTATGGGTGTTGAACAGATTTAACATGGCATCCGAAACTATTAAAGGGGAAATAACCCTGCCAGTGAATACCATCGAGACAATCCAATAGACAAAATTTGACGTTATCAAAGGGGACATGAGGTACAATGCCCTATTTGGAAGGCCATGGGTTCATAATAGGAGAGTAGTACGCTTGACCTTACACCAGGCACTGAAGTTTCCTACGCCAGGAGGAATCAAGACAGTCTACGGAGGGCAGCCAACCGCAAAGTGAATATTTGTAGTCGACGAGGTAATTTCGGTGCCTGTAGGCTCGACATCAACAAACACGGAGTCGACCAGGAAGGAAAAAATTAAATAGCAATCATCGATACCGGTCCCGACCTAATTGGGAGAACGAGGAGCAGACAAGGATGATGATTACGGAGTTCCTAGATCGTTCATAGCTCCTAATGACTCTGATGCCACCAAATCGACGGTTGAGAAGATGGAGCAAGTCGTATTGATCGAGCACTTACCCGATCGGAAGGTATACCTGGGCATGGGGTTAACTCCTGAGCTCAGAAAAAAACTCATTGAATTTCTTATAGCTAACATAGATTGTTTCGCTTGCTCCTATCTTGACATGACAGGGATCCCGTCGGAGGTAACCACTCTTAAGCTGAGTTTGGACCCGAAGTTCCATCCGGTTAAGCAGAAAAGGAGACCGCAGTCTGAGGTCAAGCATACATCTATCAAGGACGAGGTATCTAAACTCCTTAAGATATGGTCCATTCGAGAAGTTAAATACCTGGATTGGTTAGCAAACGTGGTGGTAGTACCTAAAAAAGGAAATAAGCTAAGAATGTGTGTGGATTACAAAGATTTGAACAAGGCATGCCCTAAGGATTCTTTTTGTTTGCCTAACATCGATCAGATGATCGATGCGATCGACGGGCACGAGATACTCAGCTTTCTCGATGCCTATTCCGAGTACAACTAAATCCAGATAGACCCAAGTGATCAAGAAAAGACTTCCTTTATCACTAAATTCGGCACCTACTGCTAAAATAATGCCATTTGGATTGAAGAACGTCGGTGCCACTTATCAACGCCTAGTAAACCGGATGTTCAAAGAACAGATAGGAAAATCAATGAAGTTTATATTGATGACAAGTTAGTCAAGTCCCTGCGAGCAGAGGATCATTTGAAACATTTGCAGGAAACCTTCGACATATTGAAGAGATACAATATGAAGCTGAACTCGAAAAAGTGCACATTCGGGATCGGATCCGAGAAGTTCCTCGGGTTCATGGTGTCCAATCGAGTGGTCGAGAAAAATCCCGACAAAATCAAAGCCATAGAAGACATCACCATGGTGGACAACGTCAAGGCCATTCAGAGGATGAATGGGCATATAGCCGCCCTGGGCCGATTCATATCGAGGTCCTTGGACAAAAGCCATCGGTTCTTCTCATTGTTGAAGAAGAAGAATAACTTCTCCTGGACCCCGGAATGCCAACAAGCTTTGGAAGAACTCAAACGGTACCTTTCGAGTCCGCCCCTGTTCCACACTCCGAAAGCGGATGAACAGTTGTACCTTTACTTGGCGGTCTCCGAGGTGGAGGTAAGTGGAGACTTAGTCTGGGAAGAGGAAGATAAGAAATTTCCTATTTACTATATCAGTAGAACTCGAGGCGAGACCGAAATAAGGTATCCTCACCTGGATAAATTGGCGCTCGCTTTGCTAAGCGCCTCCAGAAAGTGAAAATCGTACTTTCAATGCGACCCTATATGTGTCGTAACCTTTTACCTACTAAGGAACATCATGCAAAAACCCAAGATCTCAGGCCGGTTGGCCAAATGGGCCGTCGAAATCAGCGGGTATGATATAGAGTATCGACCCAGAACCGCCATAAAATCTCAAATTTTGGCAGACTTGAGGGCCTACTTTACGCCGGTCTTAGTGCCCAAAGTCTAAAGGGAATTATTGCTAACCTCGGGGACTACCTCGGGAATTTTGTCCCTTTTTACGGATGGTACCTCAAACGCGAAAGGTTCTGGGATCGGCATCATGTTGAAACCACCTACGGGGAATGTAGTTAGGCAGTCTATTAGAACTGTAAAATTGACTAACAATGAGGCCGAGTATGAGGCCATGATTGTAGATCTCGAATTGGCTAAAAGCCTTGGGGCCGAGGTGACTAAAGCTAAGTGCAATTCCCTCTTTGTGGTAAATCAAGCTAATGGTACGTTCGAAGTGAAATAGGGAATGGATGCGAAGGTATTTAGACAAATTATTGGTAATAATACATTAATTCAAGGAATGGACCTTACAACACATGCCCCGAGATCAGAACAACGAGGATGATGCTCTGGCTAACTTGGGTCATCGGTTGATAATGATGAATTTAGTTCGGAAACAATATTGCAGCTCATGAAGTCAGTGATAGAAGAAGGCCACGCCGAAGTAAACTCAACGACTTTAACTTGAGATTCGAGGAACAAGTACATAGAATACTTGAAGACTTGGAAATTTCCCTCGGATCCCAAGGAATCGAGAGCCCTGCGTACCAAGGCTTCTAGATTTAGCTTGGTCGAAGGGACATTGTTCAGGAGAATGCTCGACGTCCCGCTAGCCAGATTCTTGGGGCCGGGATATACCGAATACGCCTTGAGAGATGTTCACGAAGGCACTTGCGGGAATCATTCGGGGGCAGAATCTTTGGTCCGGAAATTAATCAGGGTCGGTTATTATTGGACCAAAATGGAGAAAGATGCGAAGGACTTCGTACGAAAATGGGACGACTGCCAGGGAAATGCACCAATGATCCATCAACCAGGAGAGCTACTCCACTCGATCTTGTCCCCATGGCCATTTATGAAGTTGGCGATGGACATAGTTGGTCCCCTACCGTGGGCACCCGGTAAAGCACAGTTCATATTGTTCATGACCAATTATTTTCCCAAATGGGTCGAGGCTCTAGCATTTGAAAAGGTCCAGGAGAAAGAAGTCATCGACTTCATCTGGAACCACATAATATGTCGATTCAGAATACCGGCCGAGGTCATTTTCGATAATGGAAAATAATTCATTGGCAGTAAGGTAAATAAATTTTTTGAAGATCACAAAATCAAGAAAGATTATCAACACCTTATCACCCTAGTGGGAATAGACATGCAGAATCAACAAACAAGACAATAATTCAAAACCTCAAAAAGTGGTTGACCGGTGCGAAAGAGAAATGGAAGGAGATTCTGCCCGAAGTCCTATAGGCGTATGGTACGACTTCAAAATCTAGTACCGGAGCCACCCCGTTCTCATTGGTCTATGGGGTCGAAGCCTTAATACCGGTTGAAGTGGGAGAACCTAGCCTCATGTTCCAATATGCAATAGAAGAGTCAATCTGCGAGTCTATGATCACGAACCTAGAACTATTGGATGAAAGGTGGGTGGCCGCCCAAGTCTAGTTGCCCACCCAGAAACAGCGAATAGAAGGATACTACAAATGAAGAGCCAACTTCTGAAAAATTAAGATCGGGGACTTGATGTTGAGGAAAGTAACATTGCACACCCAGAACTCGAACGAGGGGAAGCTAGGACCGAATTGGGAAGGACCCTATCGAGTAGTCAGAATTACCGACAAAGGCCTTACAAACCCGAAGCAGGAAACAGTGTGCAACTACCGAACAACTGGAACGTGACTCACTTAAAATGGTATTACTGCTAAGGTACGAACTCAATTACTCTTTAATCATGTTATGAATCGGACTAACATTTGCAAGCAAAGCACCAAGGATGGATGTGGCTATTAGGTCTGAAAGCACGCGTTGCACTCTTTTTCCTTTGAACCGGTTTTGTCCCAAAATGGGTTTTTTGGCAAGGTTTTTTACGAGGCAACAGTAAAACGTGCTAACTTAGAATCGAAGATCGGTCTTAGACAGGAGTCAATGATAGTTCATTTCATATCAACAGTATCCGAGCCCTCTCAAGCTCGATCTCGAATATTAGGGGCTATTACCCTCAGATTAAGGTTTTTAGCAAGGAAGAAAGAAAAACCTTGTATGCTAGAAGCTAAGGCTTGGTGGTTAGGATTCATTGTAAGGGCCAAATGGTCATATAGGCCATGCTCACATAGTCCATTCTAGCCATAATACAAGTTTTTATGCGTCTTCGATCATGTACTTTACACACTGAGAAATGAAAGAAAATTCGGCCTTACTATTATGCATTTTCTTGCTTCTTCAGTCCCAAATCCTAAGAGCCCACAAGCTACCCCCACTCGGGGACTATCGAGCCCAAGGGCTACCCCTACTCGGGGACTATCACCCAAAAAATATTCGGGTAACCCGGGTTACCAAATTCTGGAGGCACCAAACCTATAAGTCGGTACCCAAATACAAAAGGCTACGGCCACCCTAAAAGAGGCTCGAAGAAGTCCCAAGCTCGTAATCAGAAAGTAAGGCCTTTATAAAAACTCGAAACCTGCTAAAAGGTTACCCTCAGCAAAAGCATCGTCTAAAATCACTTAAGCATCTTGAAAACCTCCAGTCACACCGAGGTTTCAAAGCCTCGAGTAAATAATGTTTCATCAAGGTCGGGCTTTATTCGGAGCTCCGAAAAATGAACGCCCCATAACTACACTTGATTTTATGATAAGGCATCAAAAATATTACATGCATAGAAATTATAAAAAGATCGTGGAAAAGTAAAGACAAGATACTGCCAAAAAGGGATAATTTCATATATATTCCAAAGTACATTTATAAAGGCCCAATAAAAGAGGCCTCAAAATAAACAAAAAAAATATACATAAAAAAAATTAAAAAAATGCTAAGGCATCTACGCGAGGTCTTCACCGGGGCCCGACTTGTCGCCAGAACCGTCAGAGCCTTCGCAACCCTCGTAGCCTTCGGCACCTTCAGGCTCGTAGAACTCATTTGCCTCGGCCTCGAGCCTTTTTGCTTCCTCGATCTCAGCCGACAGGACAAACCATCGAGCGTGGATGGTTTCTCTCTGGGACAGCCACTTCACATATTCAGCCTTCGTCTTTAGGCGTGTCTCGACTGCCTCTACATTGGCCTTGTATTGGGCCACCATTTCTTCGGCATTGGAGAAGGTTGTGTCAAATTTGGACTTCATTACCTCATATTCTCTACCGAGGGAATCTTGCTCGGCGACAACCGAGCTTAGCTGTACTCGGTTATCATCATTCTGTTGAGACCATTTGACATCTTTATCCTTCACCACCCAGAGTTGGTTATGCCAGCTTCGCCTTCACAGTTTCCTTCTCCGATGCCAGCAGGTCCATTCTGCCTTTCCACCCTTCGGACATGGCCTTGACTTCGTTCACCTCGGCTCGAAGTTAGTTGATCAGGTTGATGTTCTGTTGGACCTGCGAGGTTGTTTTGTTAGTCACCAACTACTCACTCCTCCTTTTTAGCTTTAAAGACCTTTATCTTTTCAACTAGGTCGGCATGTTCCCGCTTCAGGGTTGAAGTTTCCTTCTGAGCCTCATCCAGCTTGGCTTGAAGGCCTTTGACAGCTCTGTCCTGTTGCCACTGAGAAGCATGTGCATGTCCTTCTTTTGGACCTGCTCCATGAGCTCAAACTCGAGCTGGCTGATTTTCAAGCAATACCGGAGGAAGCTCTCATGGTGAAGCAGCGATGTCTGCAAAACAATGAAAATAGTAAGAGATATCAATACTTAAGTGGAATTCACAAGGAAGTGCAAAAGTGTTGATGTCTTACCCCGGTTCAGCGTCTGCTGGACTCATTGAAGATACTTGACGTACCCATCTCCTTCATCTTTACCTAGTCCTCCTCGATCACCAGGAATCAAAGTTAGCTGGCTATGCCCACTGGAGCGAATAGAACCCGAGCATCCTACGAGACTGTAAGAATGATTGTTCGCTTACGGCCAGGTCCATGCTCGATGTGGGAAACTGCTTCACAAGTTTTGGGCTTTGACTCGACCCCCCCCAGCTTCCGAGGGTATGTCCTTCTTTGGGATCTCCAGGTCGCCCAGCCCGAAATAATCTTCCAAAGTGGACATGTCCACACCATCGAAGAAGGAGTGGAGAGGATCGTTTGCACCATGAACTCCTTCTCTTGACTTTTCCTTGTCTTGGGCCTTTACAAGCATCGACTCGTTATAGGAGGGCGTCTCGATGATGTCTATCACACTGGTCGCATCCTTCGAAACAAAAACGACTTCTCAGGAGGTCACAACCCCGTCTCCACTTCAGCCTCTCGAGTCGGAAGGGGATCGGCCTCGTGGCTCCTTTCCTTGGTTGCCGCCTACTCACTGGAAGGGGTTGATACATGAGAGACAAAGAATTCGTCTTCTTTAGACTCATCCCTGAGCCGGTGAAGCGAGTTAGAGTCCGGTACTCAGGACCTAGTATTCTTCTTGGTCTTACGAGCCTGGGTGGCCGCCCTCTTTTTATCTTCACCTCGGGGTACGGGGAACCCGAGGATTTGGTTTTGCTCTTCTTCTCCCCCGCGATAGCCTCGGGCTATCCCGAAACGGAGGGATCAATGGATAAAGACGCATCCTCGTCCCCATCCAGCAGCCTAAGTTCAGCGGTCTTAGGCAAACCTGCAAAGAAATGAGAAAAAAGTCAGCATTATGCAAGTTTGGGGCATAGTAATAACTATTCAGGGGAAAGCCTTACCATGAGAATGGGCCTCCCATTTGCCCTTCGAAAGTTTGCGCCATGCTCGCTCATAGTAGGACATCTACTTGCAGATTCCTTCGATCCACTCCTTGAGCCGGGGGACCACATTGGGAATCCAAACAACAGTTGCACGACCATAAATACTAGCGATGAGAAAAGAAATAAAGGAAAACTGACATTTAAGGAAAGACTACACTTACAAAATGTATTCCACTTCTCGAGGAATGGAAGGAAATCGGGAAGGGCCAAATTTTCAGTTATTACCCGAACAAAATGCCCCTGCCAATCTCAGTCTCGATCCTCGTCAATGCTCAAAAAGGGAGCCATGCTGGCTCGGCAAACAAGCTCGATTAGTCCCCCTCGAAAAATTCAAGAACTGTACAGATGGAGTAGGTGGTCCAGGGTGAACCGAGGAGATTCAATGTTATTAACAAAATGATGTATGAGGATCACGATCCTCCAATGGGACGGGTGGATTTGCCCGAGGCACACCTTTTACATCTTACAAAAGGCCAGGACTATTGGGTCTACAGGGCCCAGTGTGAAGAGGCAAGTGTAAACACTTAAATACCCCTCCACATGGGTAATAATATCGTTCTTGGGCCCGGGGACAACTACGTCCTTGCCTTCTCATTTACAGTCCTTTCGGGCTTTGGGAAGGGTATCTTCAGTAATGGAGCATATGTATCTCCATGCTCCTTCACCCCAATCTTGTTTGGCGGAGGCCTTCTCGACCTTAAAGCCATCCCTAATTGAATAGCCCCCGGTTATAAAGCTTTTCATGGCGGGCTCTGTAGTCACCTCGAGTGCAGCAACCTCGGGAGCAGTCACCTCGACATCTGTGGCCGGGTGGGAAAATGAAGGGGCAGCCTGTTGAGGAACTAATTTAGATATTTTATACATCGTGATCTGGAAAGTATGAGGATTTGAAAGAAAATTTTTAGCCTCGTGATTCCTTTCCTCAGTTGCCGCCTAGTTCCCAGAAGGGGTCGATCCATGAGAGACATAGATGTCGTCTTCTTCAGACTCATCCCTGAGTCGGCGAAGCGAATCAGAGGCCGGTACCCGGGACTTAGTATTCTTCTTGGGCTTACAAGCCCGGGTGGCCGCCCTCTTTTATATCTTCACATCGGGATTCGGGGAACCCGAGGATTTTCTTGTCCTCTTCTTCTCCTCCGCGACAGCCCCGGGCTATCCCGAAATGGAGGGATCAACGGATAAAGACGTATCCTCGTCCCCATCCAACGGTCAAAGTTCGGTGGTCTTAGGCAAACCTGCAAAGAAAAGGGAAAAAAGTCAGCATTATGCAAGTTTGAGGCTTAGTAATAACTATTCATGGGAGAGTCTTACCATGAGAACGAGACTCCCATCTGCCCTTCGAAAGTTTGCGCCATGCGCGCTCATAGTAGGATATATGCTTGCAGATTCCTTCGATCCACTCCTTGAGCCGGGGGACCAAATTGGGAACCCGGGCAACAGCTGCACGACCATAAATACTGGTGATGAGAAAAGAAATAAAGGTAAACCGACACTTAAGGAAAGACTACACTCACGAAATGCATTCCACTTCTCGGAGAATGGCAGGAACTCGAGAGGGATCATATCTTCAGTTTTACCCAAACAAAACTTCCCTGCCAACCTCGGTCTCGATCCTCGTCAATGCTCGAAAAGGAGCCTTGCTGGCTCGGCGAACAAGCTTGATTAGTGTCACGCCCCGAACCTAGGAGCGAGACAAGCACCCCGTGCCTCAC
>NW_027174952.1:0-25000 GCF_000390325.3 Nicotiana tomentosiformis
AAGATGTACTTCAGGGGATCCATTCGGGATATGAGGTAAGTTGTATAGGCCAAAAGATAATGCCTAAGCTTCTGGGCGACCCAGGTTAAAGCGCAACATGTTCTTTCCAAAAGAGTGTATTTGGCCTCATAAGTGGTGAACTTTTTGCTCAAATAATATATTGCTTGTTCTCTTTTGCCTGTGACATCATGTTGACCCAGAACACAACCAAAGGAACTATCCATTACTGACAGATATAAAAATAGAGGCCTACCAGGTTCCGGCGGGACCAAAACAGGGGGATTTGACAAATATTCCTTGATCTTATCAAAAGCTTCTTGGCACTCATCTGTCCACTTGATAGCGGCGTTCTTTTTCAACAACTTAAAAATAGGCTCACGTGTTGTTGTAAGCTGCGCGATGAACCGGCTGATGTAATTCAATCTCCCGAGTAAACTCATGACTTCTGTTTTGTTCTTCGGGGGAAGCAGTTCTCGAATGGTTTTTATCTTGGAGGGATCTAACTCAATGCCTCTTCGACTAACTATAAAACCCAAAAGCTTCCCAGAAGGAACTCCAAATGCACATTTGGCTGGATTGAGTTTGAGGTTGTACCTTCGTAGCCTTTCAAAGAACTTTTTCAAGTCTTGCACATGGTCAGCTTGTGTTCTCGACTTAATGATCACATCATCAATATACACTTCAATCTCTTTGTGCATCATGTCATGGAACATGGTAGTCATGGCTCTCATGTAAGTTGCCCCTGCATTCTTCAAACCGAATGGCATAACCCTATAACAATAAGTTCCCCATGGAGTTGTGAAGGCGGTCTTTTTTGCATCTTCTTCATCCATCAGAATTTGGTGATATCCGGCATAACAATCCACAAAAGATTGGATCTCATGTTTAGCGCAATTGTCAACAAGGATATGAATGTTGGGTAAGGGAAAGTTGTCCTTTGGACTTGCTTTGTTTAAATCCCTATAGTCAACACAAACTCTGATTTTTCCATCCTTCTTTGGCACTGGCACAACATTTGCTAACCATGTAGTGTATCGGACGACCCTGATCACATTTGCACTTAGTTGCTTCGTGATTTCTTCTTTAATCTTATCACTCATGTCTGTCTTAAACTTCCTTTGTTTTTGTTGGATTGGTGGAAAATTAGGATGTGTGGGAAGCTTATGGACCACTAGATCGGCACTCAAACCCGGCATGTCATCATACGACCAAGCAAATACATCTCTATACTCAAACAAAACTTGAATTATGGCATCTCTCGTCTTTTGTTCAGTATGAATGCTTATTTTTGTTTCTCTAATTTCTTCAGGACTTCCCAGGTTAATTGCCTCAGTTTCATTTAAGTTAGGCTTAGGCTTATTCTCAAATTGATCCAATTCCCTTTTTATTTCTCTAAAAGCCTCATCTTCGTCATACTCAACTTCTTGATTCATTATTTCGAGATTAGACAGCTTTTTAAGATCTGGGCATGAATTCCGCGTGCATGTTCATGTTTTTAAAGCCAGCACTATCGAAACTGAAAATGATAAGAAATTAACAAAAATTAGGAAAATAAAAAGATAGAATTTTACTACGAAAATGGAACTTCATTTCATTGAATTTGAAAGGATAGAAGGGTTAACATCACAGCAAAGCAATTAAACTAAAATATCTGGATTAATACCCTTAAAATAATACAAATATAGAAAAAACAACAACCATCTCTGTCTTGACAACAATGGTGCCAATTGCGGCGGGCTCACTATCACTTTTGGTTCTGGCCCTATGGTTCTAACAACCATCTCTGTCTTGCCAGACTGCTT
Organism: Nicotiana tomentosiformis; assembly: GCF_000390325.3. Taxonomy (NCBI): domain Eukaryota; kingdom Viridiplantae; phylum Streptophyta; class Magnoliopsida; order Solanales; family Solanaceae; genus Nicotiana; species Nicotiana tomentosiformis. The sequence goes on from NW_027174952.1 coordinate 1,803, forward strand.
ATAATCCCGATCATCACAAATCATCCCAATAAAATGTGTATTATCATGAGTTGTGAGCGGATTGTTTGTGATATTAGGAGTATCCTCATTGTTTGTTACCACAATTGCCTTTGCTTCAATCAAATTTTCAATGGCTTTCTTTAATGTCCAACAGTTTTCAGTACTATTCCCTTAGGTGTTAGAGTGATACTCACATCTTGCATTTGAGTCAAAACCTTTTGAATTTGGATTCACATAACGCAGCATAATAGGTTCAATCAACTTCAACTGCATCAACTTTCGAAATAGGCTTGTATACGATTCTCCAATTGGGGTGAACTCTTTCTTTGGCTCCTGTTCTCTCACATATTCTTGTCGGGGACGAGGATTATATGGTGCCTGAAAATTCGGCCGGAGTTGACGGGAGCCTTGTGGAATCGGTGCCCGCCATTGTTGGTGATTAGGAGGCCTAGCATAAGCCTGAGCATTAAACACTGTGTATTGTTGCAGGGGAACTGAGTATCGGGGACCTTGAGGCGGATAATAATGTTGAAGAGAATTGGATAGTCCTTGTTGAAATTGCACGTAAGAAGGAGCTATTCCTCTTTGAACTCCCCCGAACCCAGATGCCATCATGGATCCTTCCTCCTTCTTTTTCCGATTTTCGAAATTGCCTGACCCGCTTTGAATTGCTTGTGTGGTTGCCTTAAGGGCTGCCTGACTCACAATTTTGCCTAACTTCATGCCATTCTCAACTATTTCACCAATCTTAATCGCCTCAGCAAAAGGTTTACCGATGGCGGCCAACATGTAATGGAGGTAATCTGGATCCTGAGCTTGGAGAAAATAGTCAATCATTTCTGCCTCTTTCATTGGTGGTTTGACCCTAGCAGCCTGCTCTCTCCACTTGATTGCATATTCTCTGAAGCTTTCTGTTGGTTTCTTCTTTATGTTGACGAGAGAGGAGCGGTCTGGCACTATATCAATATTGTACTGAAACTGTTGGACAAAATCTTGAGCCATGTCATTCCAAACGTGCCAGTGAGAGATGTCTTGATCTATGAACCACTCTGAAGCAATTCCTGTCAAACTTTCACCAAAATAAGCCATGAGCAATTCTTCTTTGCCTCCCGCTCCCCTTAGTTGGTTACAATATCTCTTCAAATGGGCAACGGGATCACCATGGCCATCATACTTGTCAAACTTGGGGGTCTTGAAGCCGGGTGGCAAATGAACATGGGGAAACATGCATAGATCGTTAAATGAAACACTCTTGTGGCCCCCCAAACCCTGTATGTTTCTCATGGTTTGTTCCAAGCTCTTCATTTTTCTGGTCATTTCCTCTTGTTCCATATTCTTTTCGGGCTTTTCGATCTCAATTGGGAACACGTTATGAGGAGTGTGCTTGTATGAATCTGGAACCTTTAAAGTCAGTTCTGGAGAGTAATGTTGGGCATCATGAGCATCCAGCTGTGGATCATTATTGGACTTTTGAGCAAGAGCCGGTTGAGGGACAGTGAAAGTATGGACAATGGGTATAGTAGGTGGGTCATTTCTGAGGGGTGCGATTGGAGGACGTGGAATGGAGGTACTGGGGATAGTGGGAAGGTTAAAGCTCGGACTGAATCCAGGTTGGTACAATGGGTTACTTGTTATGGAGATAGGCACTTGAGTGGCAACTGACACATTATGAAGATTGTCCGAAGGCCCTATGGGTAGTGAGGGCGGTGCTTGTCCATTCACCCAGGCTTGGTACATCTCTGCCAATTGTTGCTTCAACACTCTTACTTCTTCAACCAGTCCTGAACCTTGTTCAACCAATTGTCCATGGACATCATCATTATCTGACTCATTCTCACTGTTGTTTGCCATTCTACTTTTTCCTTTTGATCTCGTGTTGTAAGGGTGAGTCGCCAGTTTAAACCACAAACCAACCACCTCTGTTTTACTTTATCTTTTAAAATGACAAACAACAAACGTGTTAGAGTTAGGCATTTTGCAGATATTAATCACACATTATATGTCATGCACCTAATGCCATTTTCATTTCTAAAATGATCTTGGAAGGCTTTATGTTTCATCCCGGCTTATTGATTTATTGGTTTATTTTCATCTTGAATTTAACGGGTTTTTTTTCTTCATTTTTTTTAGATTAATTATGGTTATGATCACATCCGATGAGGATTGCCTACGTGTCATGACGCCACATGAAACAGACTATTATGTAGTTCAGGGGAAAACAATAATAGTTTTTTTTAACAAAACGAAATAATACAATAACAGAAAGGACATTACATTGAAAATGACTTACCAAACTCTGACAAGACCAAAAGACAGCGATTTTAAAGATTCAACAATGACTCAAACTAAAACATAACTACTACATAAAAAGTTCTAACAACTACGACTATAATTCAACTCCACAATCTTCTGGCTTTCAAACACTGGAACATCTGCTCATGGTGGGGCTTGCCCTGGTTGACCCCCTAATGTACGGTACATCCTTTTCTAACTCTGCTGCAAGATGACGGGCAAAAGTAGGTGCATGCTCCAAAAACTTCTCATAATCCATCCCTTGGCAGTTCACATAACTTTGAGCGGTATAAACAGCCAAATTATGAACTTGCTCTTTGAAGTACTGGAAATTCTGGTCTCGATCTTGTAACTGCTGCTGGCGAGTGGTGGCTATCTCCCTTATGTGGCCCTCACGATCTAAGGCTGACTCCAACTGAGCCCGAAGTCTAGCCTGCTCGAGTCTCGCCTGAGCCATCTCCCTATCAAAATCTGCATGCTGGTATTCTCTATTGTACCTTCTCATTTCTTCCAACTGTGCATGGAGCTGAGCTTCTGAACGTACCCAATGGGCCTTCTCTCTCTCGAATTGAGCCCTCTTTTCTTCAAATTGTGTTACTTGGCGATCCTTACTTGATTCGGCCTTCTCATTTAGCTGTACGGTCTTTTCATTGGCTTTGTCCAATGACTTTTCAGTCTTTGCCAAGAGGGAATCATAATCTTGCACTTTTTCCATCAGATTGGCAATGGTTCTCTGGTCTTTCCAACTTCTCACTGGCACTTCAGAGGCTTTCTTCATCTGTTGAAGTTGAGCACGAAGGGCTTCATTTTTGCAGATTAGACTCTTCTTTTCCCCTTCGGCTTCTTGTTCTTGCAAGTCTTTCTCAAAATTGAGGTTTCTTAGCCTTTCTTCTAAGGCATGAATAGTTGTTTTGTATCCCTTTTCCCGTTCACCCCAAGCCAACCGCTCTTGGATTTTATCATCAAAGGCTTCAACATGCGGCCTTTTTGGGGGCCTTTTGGGCTCTGGCACATCATCCACGTGAGACCTCTTCCCAAACCATATAGCATAACCCGGATCTACCTCACCTCTCGCAGGATCTGGCAGCTGAGTATCATATTTCAAGTAGCGACAACCATTCCAAATTTGTTGGATTAAAGTTTCGGGGAGTGGGGCTTCGGGGTGTAGCTCAATAACTTGCACACTCAAATCTTCATCCTTAGGTACTACTTGGTACCTTCCTAGCTGTCTCAGAACTCTGTGTGGCGCATACGGCTGGACACTTCTCAAACCCAACAATAGCAAATAACTTTTTAGGGCCGACATGTGTATCACCTCTCTTAGCGGGAGCCATCCCAAAGTCCACTCAATTTGACTTGCATTTAAAGATCTTAGGTGGGATATCCAGGCTTTCACCCCTTCTGGAGAGTTGTAATCTTTTACTCTTTCTTCGTAACTCTTAATGAAATTGTCCTTGTTCGGACCATAGCTCATGAACTTGGGGTGATGTCGGAGATGCTCAATCAACCACATTTGTAACAAAATATTGCACCCTTCGAAGAATTTTGCCCCAGACTTGCACAAAGTCAACGCCCGATAAATGTCTGATAGAATGATCGGGGCAAGAGTGTGATGTTCTTTGGTAGTGAGGACCTGTACAACCCTGGCTATGCGGGTATCAATTGTCCGCTTCTCGTTTGGGAAGACCATAATTCCCAGAAACGCCACTATGAAGGCGAAGCGACGATGAATCTGCCATGTGTCTTTGTTCTGCTTGTTGTTAAGGCCCTTTTCATGCATTTCAAACCCATTTGGCTGCCCGAACCTAGAGTACAAGAAGTAGAAAGAACAACACCCTTCGACTATGTTGGTCTTTCTAATTTGCTTACCGATGTTTAGAAGATCAAAGAATCGGTGTACAGAAAGAGCCCTTGGGAATATGAGCTCCTGGTTTCTCAAATCCCTGCCAAACCCGGAATATCCAGCTATCTCTTCTAAAGTGGGAGTTAGCTCAAAATCAGAGAAGCGAAAGATATTGTGAACGGGGTCCCAAAAAATCACTAGTGCCTCAATCAAATCGTCCCGTGGTTTAATTTTCATAATATCTGTAAGGGCTCCCAAGTGCTTGGTGACCCATTTCTGCCCATCTTCTCCTAAATCATACCACCACATCTGAAGCTGAAGTGGAGCCTCGCCTACAACTGTGAATGGTGTGTTCTGAACAGTGCTCATTTTGTACCTGTGGGTGGTTAAGGTTAGGGTTGACACTAGTCTCAAGAGACAGAACCAATGCACTCCTTTTGCAAAACAATCTTTTGTAAATAACTCAATTTTAAGAAAAATCAACGAGAAGGGGGGCTATTTTTGCAATTGTGACCGAAGAAATGGTGGCTATTTTTGCAATTATGGCCCCTTCTTACTTTCAAGGATAGCTTTAGGGTCGGGGGAAGGGCATTATGGTCAAAGTGATTTCCAATTGACAGACACGTCCGTTCTTGCGAGAACAGCCCTTCAACAATTTTGAAGATGTTCTAAGGCTATTTTGACAGGAATGATTTGGGATTAACCGAAGCTGGGTCTTCTTATTTATTTTTTTTTTGATAAAAAAAAAATACTAGACACATTTCTTTTCTTTTTTTTTAGTTATTTTATAAAAATGGGGCTGAACCCTATGAAGGTTGCCTACGTATCTCACATCCGGTAAGAATCAGACCCGCGTAGTTCGTAAATATTTCAGGAATAGGATGACACTTTTTTTTTTGAAAAATTCAGGCTTTTTTTTTGGGCTTTTTTCGGGGGGTAAATACTGAGATTTTCGAAAATCGGGTAAATTTTCTCCCTCATATTTTCTTCTTTCTGGTTTTCCCTCAATATTTTTATATTTTTATTTTATTTTAGAAACCGGTCAACATGCACAAACCAAATCAAACATAATGCACAAGTAGCACATAAGATGCATCAGGATGGTCTTGTAATTTCGGGTACACCTGTCCTAGACGGACCCAACCCCTATGTTGAGTCCCCAAAGTCAAATGCACATGATGCAAACAAACGTTCCTATTAGGGATCCGGCATGAGGCTATGTTATTCTAGGTTTAAATCCTAAGGGGAGTGTTTTAGACCTGGCTTACCCAAGCGGACAGCTCGAGCCGAGATGGGGGTAATGTACCGGGAGCACGAAAGTCTACCCGGCCTAGTTACTGACCCAACCTCGTTTTAATTGGTATGACTTCTAACAGAAAAGTGGGCCACGCGCACGTGTGCACCATAAATTCAGAAGACTCAGAAGGGAGGCGTAAGAAGACAATTTAATACAGTTCAAATAGTATCAAAGCGGTAAATAAGCAACAATTAGCACATTAGGCCCACAAACACAATAATATCATACAATCAATAAAGCCAAGTATAAATCACATTACAAGCTCGAATTCTGAACCCTGAACCAAAAGTTCTGGGTTCTTGTTCCCCAGCAGAGTCGCCAGAACTGTCACACCCCCTTTTTTCCCACGCAACCCTTATTACGAGGTTGAGTTAGAAGAGTTTTTCCAATTAAAGTGACGTTTTGAAAAGGGATTATTTATTATTCAGAGTCGCCACTTGGAATTGAGTTTTGGTGTTCCAAGTCACCTTTTATTGAATCCCTTATCAAAAGGAAGATTTGACTCCTAATTTATGGTCTACGAAAATAGAAGACTGAGTAAGGAATTCTGTTGACTGAGGGGAAGGTGTAAGGCACCCCTCGAGTCCCGTGGTTCTAGCACGGTCGCTTTATTGACTAATGTAAGGCTTAAATCAATTTTTAGTTATTCTTGTATTTTATTGATTATGGCTTATTTATTACCGCTTAATTAATTATTATATTTTATTAATTGTGTTCACCAAGATGCGGTACGCACACAAGGTACTTCTTTGAAATTAAATGTTAAATAAGGTACGGAATGTACACATTGTCAAAACATAATTATTTTGAATTTAAAGGTATCAAGACGCGGGAATGCACACATAATCCTTTTATTACTTAAGCATATCAATCCAAGGTTCGGGTATGAATACATGAGCTAATATTTAAAGTACATCTAAAGTTTTTCTAGCGTTTTATAGTATTTCAATTATTTATCTTTTTAGATCTGAGATATATATTTGTATACTATTACTTTTACCTATTACAATGAGTCTTAAATTAGTGCCTAGGCCGAATTAATATACTCCTTGTGAACCCTCTTTATTAAAATTGACATATAAATGCGAGCAGCAATATGGCCAAAAATTTAGCCATGACATTTGTAAGCAATTAATGCAAAATTAAGACTAAAATTTGAAAATACAGTCATTTAACGATCACAATCATGAAACCAATTCTTGACTCCAAAATGGGAAGCAGCAAACTAATTCAATTCTTGAAACTATTTCAAACAAAAAATTATCCTAACACTATTTCAAATCATTAAGAACTCACTTAAATCACTAGTATAATATTCCATATACGAAGGACGTTAGCTTTTAGAAAAGAAATTCTCATATACTCTAGCCATATATATCAATAGAATAAGTCAACTTAACTTACTTAAACGCCAAAGGCAGTAAGTAATAAAAATAATTAACGTAACTCTAGTCACTTTCTTTTTACCTTTTTTTTTCTGAGACTAAATAACTGACCAAATTAACAAGTTACAGACGTGATTTAAGCTTACAAAGATTTTTTTTTTTTTTTTTACAGAAAACTTTACCAACAGGGTTGAAGGATTTTCGACAGAGACTCCGACATTCACTCTTTAAGTTGAAATGCCTTTTATTTTTTAACTGATGCTCCTACGAGTCTAAGCGAAAATATACCGCAACTCCAGCTTAAAACGCAGACAATACAGTAACGTGCTCGACATAACATTTATACCAACTTAACAATAGATAAAGCGAATATTAGCAGGAAAGCTTCATTCATCCAAAGCATATTTAGAGTAAAACAAGCAGGTAATAGAGTCTTTTATCTTCTCATCTCATGTAGCTTATAAACCTACTGTTAGAATGTTCATATCAACAAACAATTATGTAATAGGCTATCAACATGAATCACTTAAAGAAAGTTCTCATAAAAAAAACAGTAACAATATTAAGAGAAAAGGTAGTATATCCAAGACGAAAACGAACCTCTAAGGCAGCAAAAGAAACTTTTTCTTTTATTTATAAAAAGTCGAAACTGGTACAAGGAAGCAACTTTCGAATCTTCAGAACCAAAAACCGTAACAAAACCTCGACTTCGAAACTCGCCGGAACTCGATGAACCTCGGACGTACTCAACTGGGTTTGGGCATTTTTTTTTTGGCTGAGATTTGGACCATTCTCGAGCTGCTTTTAATTGAGTTTGGAGGTTATTTCAAGGCTGAAATATTTCCGATGACGTTTAATGTCGATAATGAGAGAAAAGATAAAATCTTTGGCTGCTACTAGCTTAACTCTTTTTAGCGTTCTTTCTTTCTTTCAATTTTCATTGCTTGTTTCCTTCTTTTGTGAAGTATTTTCTTTCCTCTTTTCAACGTTACTTTCCTTCTGTTCCCCCCGATTTCGTTCCCTTTTTCTATTTTTTCTGTCCCCCCCCCCCCCCTTTTCTAATCTAAATGTATGCCTTGTATAGAGAATGTGTAATAGTGTGTGTGTTGATGGAGAAGAAGAGTGAAAAGGTGGGGGGCGTGTGTGTGTGTGTGACGAAAATGGGGATATGGGGTTGGGACGTGAGAGACGTGAGTAAGAGGGACATAAAAGGCGGGAAGTTAGGCTAAAAATGGGGATTTATGGGATTGGGATTGTTATCTAATTAAAAATCAGATTTTTGAATTCATTTTTTAGGAGATAAATTAAAATATTAAATAAAAAGATTAACTAACATTTCTTACAATATAAAAAAATTAAATATTTACATGTACTTTAAATGATACTAATAAAGATACTATAATTTACTTATTAAAATTCTAATTAAAGAAAACCAAATTTTTTTTTTTTTTTTGTAAATTTTCTTTTTCTCTTTACAAAAAGAAATAAAATTTGTACTATAAGTATGTGAATATCTTTGTAGTTTTTTTTTTTTTTTTTTAATAAAACCTATTAAGAGTAAGATAAAAGTTTAAAATATTAAGATTAGACCTAAAAAGAAATATTTACACTAAAATAGTATAGAATTTGGGTGCGGTCAAAAATTAGGTGTTCACAGCATGCCCCTCTTTGCTTGGAAACATGAAGAGTTTTCAAGCAAAGAAAATGAACAAGGTGACTGATTTTTGACCTCACTATTATTTAAAAAGGAAAAGAAGATAAAAGAAAAAAGTGCGACCGAGCCTTGGTTGTAGGCAGCCTACATATCCCGGGTTATAAGGGAATCAGGTCACGTGTAGTTCAAGTGGAAAATGACTGATAGAGTATACTTAGATGGAGAGCCGAGCGAAGTTCCGTCGAGGTTCTGATCCGCGGTTCCTACTATTACATCAAAGTGAAAAGAAAATTACATACTCTTGAAATCTAAGAGTTACAAAATTTCTATCTAAATGCTATCTGGAGTCTTGTCTTGATTCTTGACTTGCTTCCCTCATTGACTTTAAACTGAAACTTGATGCTCTCGATGTAACAAACTATGAAATATTCTCCGAGGCTTGATTCTCGATCAGATGACGAGAAGATGGATCTTGAGACCCTATGTCTTAGCATGCATTATGTCAAAGCTGGTTCGGCTGGTATTGAGATCAAACGTTCCACTTTCTCTGGCGAGAGATGGAATCTTATTTTTTGCACATCCAATCCGTACTTTGCAAAAACAACCTGCAAATCATCAGAAACAAACAAAACGAACAAAAAAATTTTCTGCCCCAGTTTGCTCTAGGAAATTTTTGTGAGTTATTGAAAATTCATTAAACTATATTTGCTATTGCAGAATAAAGAATTGGAAAAAAAAACACGTACCCTATGTTAATAAAAAGGAAGGCAACCAGGGGATGTAGTACCCTATGTTGACCATAAGATGAGGCTCGTGGCACTCTGAGATGCTACTAGGGAATGTCGTACCCTATGTTGGCAGAAAGTAAGGCAGCCAGGGGATGTAGTACCCTATTTGGCAATAAGGTGAGGCTCTTGGCACTCTGGGATGCTACTAGGGAATGTCGTACCCTATGTTGGCAGAAAGTAATGCAGACAAGGGATGTAGTACCCTGTGTTGGAAATAAGATGAGGCTCATGGCGTTCTGAGATGCTACTAGGGAATGTCGTACCCTATGTTGGCAGTAAAAATGAGGCTCGCGGCACTCTGGGATGCTACTAGGGAATGTTGTACCCTATGTTGGCAAAAAGTAATGCATCCAGGGGATGTAGTACCCTGTGTTGGTGATAAGATGAGGATCGTGGCTCTCTGAGATGCTACTAGGGAATGTCGTACCCTATGTTGGCACTAAAATACAACCAGGGGATGTAGTACCCTGTGTTTGGCAGTAAGATGAGGCTCGTGGCACTCTGAGATGCTACTAGAAAATGTCGTATCCTATGTTAGCAATGAGAAATGCAACCAGGGGATGTAGTACCATGTGTTGGCAATACGATGAGGCCCGTGGCACTCTGAGATGCTACTAGGGAATGCCGTACCCTATGTTGGCACTAAAATGCAATCAGGGGATGTAGTACCCTGTGTTTGGCAGTAAGATGAGGCTCGTGGCTCTCTGAGATGCTACTAGGGAATGTCGTATCCTATGTTAGCAATGAGAAATGCAACCAGGGGATGTAGTACCATGTGTTGGCAATAAGATGAGGCTCGTGGCACTCTGAGATGCTACTAGGGAATGTCGTACCCTATGTTGGCACTAAAATGCAACCAGGGGATGTAGTACCCTGTGTTTGGCAGTAAATGTTGTACCCTATGTTGGCAAAAAGTAATGCATCCAGGGGATGTAGTACCCTGTGTTGGTGATAAGATGAGGATCGTGGCTCTCTGAGATGCTACTAGGGAATGTCGTACCCTATGTTGGCACTAAAATACAACCAGGGGATGTAGTACCCTGTGTTTGGCAGTAAGATGAGGCTCGTGGCACTCTGAGATGCTACTAGAAAATGCCGTATCCTATGTTAGCAATGAGAAATGCAACCAGGGGATGTAGTACCATGTGTTGGCAATAAGATGAGGCCCGTGGCACTCTGAGATGCTACTAGGGAATGTCGTACCCTATGTTGGCACTAAAATGCAATCAGGGGATGTAGTACCCTGTGTTTGGCAGTAAGATGAGGCTCGTGGCTCTCTGAGATGCTACTAGGGAATGTCGTATCCTATGTTAGCAATGAGAAATGCAACCAGGGGATGTAGTACCATGTGTTGGCAATAAGATGAGGCCCGTGGCACTCTGAGATGCTACTAGGGAATGTCGTACCCTATGTTGGCACTAAAATGCAACCAGGGGATGTAGTACCCTGTGTTTGGCAGTAAGATGAGGCTCGTGGCTCTCTGAGATGCTACTAGGGAATGTCGTACCCTATGTTGGCAATAAAATGAGGCTCTTGGCACTCGGAGATGCTACTACGGAATGTCGTACCCTATGTTAGCAATAAAAATGCAACCAGGGGATGTAGTACCCTATATTGAAGATAGGGTATTGATTCCCTATAATGAAACTAAAAATAACATGATTACATGTATTAGGAGAAAATCAAGGATTTGAGAACTTCACTTGGTGGTGTTCGTCTTTTCACGAACTGTTTCCTAAAATTGTTATGTTCCTGTTCTAAACAAAGAAAGATTTGTTAGTTTTAAAATGGTGGTCGGTTTGTGGCCTTGATTTCTTGGGCGACTTGACCTTGCGTCTATTACACTTGTTAGAAAAACTGACTCCGTCGATGATTGTACAAGTTGCATGGAGATTCTGTCTTTTCTTTCTGGAGATCTTCTTTCTCAACATCAAAACCTAACCATTTTGCGCCTATCACCATTTGTGTTCATGGTGCAAACAACCTTGCTTCCCAAAAATCTTTTAACTGAGTAACTTTTGTTGACCCTTGGAACATTATTTAGTCCTTCCAGCCTTTTTCTCATCAAGGAAAATCGCAGATGGCTTTATGCCTTTTCCTATACGGTTTATGCCCAGCAATCTTTGCTTTATATAACGGGGAAACTGTAACCAATTTTGCGGTCTTTTCTTTGCTTTGCTTTGACAAGATTATACTGAAAGGGACTCAAAAAAAGTAATGCGAAAGAAAACAAGAAGGTAACCTAATAGATATTACAACTTAATCAAGAAGTGTCCCTTTCAGAAGAAAAAATAAGAAAGGACTTATCTAGAGGAAATATGCTGACTTCAATGAACATGACATGCACTTTGGACTGGATGCCCGATCCGTTTGAACCGTCTAATTCTCGAAATCTGTTGTAAACTTAACTTTGAAACTGAGTTCTTTGTCTTGACCATGCTTGTGTCGGGATGTACGAAGCCTTAAATCGATCAATGATGCCTTTTGTGGGTTTTCACCAATTGACCTCTCTCATCTATCTTTCTCTCAACTCACCATTGCCTTATAGTGCCCGTGAGGGTTTTCACCAATAAGACTCTCTCATTTATTTTTCTCTCTTTACAATGACTGAGGCATCACCCGTAGTATACTGTCTTAGCATTCTCGAAAGTTGATCAGAAGGTCTTAGCAGGGAAAGGTAAAAAGAAATACTCAACTGAATTACAACTTTTGGACCCATTTTGATGGAACAACCATCGAAAATAAAATAAAACCATGCCCCAGTTTATTTGAATACTTAGGACATGTGGATTTTTGTTTTGGTGTGACCGAACCCCAGAGTGAGGCTGCCTACGTATCCTTTCGGAATCAGGTCAGACGTAGTTCAATGACATGAACTTGTTTTGATGATTTTTTATTTTTTTTTGAGTTTTCTTTCTTTCTTTCTTTCTTTTTATTTTAAGAACATTGGTTCCAAAAGAGGGGAAAACAAAGAAATATAAACAAGGCTTCAAAGGGATAACTAGGGTTGACCAGTGTTTGGGTAGCGAGAATGATAGCCTTTCGTCATCCCAACCTGAGAATGCTAAATATAAGAATGCCCCAACAGAGCCATGTCAGACATAGTATCTCTTGACCGCATCTGCGTTGACGGATATATCAGTCACCTTTCCTTCTATATCTGCCAAGTGTAGAGCTCCTTTTGACAATACTTTCTTGACGAGGTAAGGACCTTGCCAATTCGGGGCGAACTTTCCTTTTGCTTCTTCCTGGTGCGGAAAAATACGTTTCAAAACAAGTTGTCCTACCTCAAATTTTCTTGGGCGCACTTTCTTATTGTAAGCGCGTGCCATTCTTTGTTGGTATAACTGACCAAAACAAACTGCCGCCAAACGCTTTTCATCAATCAAATTCAACTGTTCCAATCGGGACTTCACCCATTCAGTGTCCTCAATCCCTGCTTCAACAATGATTCGGAGAGAGGGAATCTCAATTTCAGCAGGTATGACCGCTTCAGTTCCATAAACCAATAAGTAGGGCGTTGCGCCAACTGATGTACGGACAGTTGTCCGGTATCCCAAAAGAGCAAAAGGTAGTTTCTCGAGCCATTGTCTAGACCCTTGGATCATCTTCCTAAGAATCTTCTTAATGTTCTTATTCGCAGCTTCAACAGCTCCATTAGCTTTGGGACGGTAAGGAGTAGAATTTCGATGCTCAATTTTAAATTGTTCACATACCTCCTTCATCAGATGACTATTCAAATTAGCAGCATTATCTGTAATAATGGTTTTTGGAATACCGAAACGACAGATAATGTTGGAGTGAACAAAGTCTACTACTGCTTTCTTGGTAACTGCTTTCAATGTAATAGCTTCCACCCATTTGGTGAAGTAATCAATTGCAACCAAGATGAATCTGTGCCCATTTGAAGCTTTTGGCTCGATTGGGCCAATGACGTCCATTCCCCAAGAAACAAAAGGCCAAGGAGCCGACATAGGATACAACTCTGAAGGAGGCGAGTGAATCAAATCACTGTGAATCTGACACTGGTGGCACTTGCGAACAAAACGAAAGCAATCTCGTTCCATAGTAAGCCAATAATATCCTGCCCGAAGGATTTTCTTTGCTAGAACATATCCATTCATGTGCGGGCCACAAACTCCCGAATGCACCTCATTCATAATCATTTCAGCTTCTTTGGCATCCACACATCTCAACAAATTCAAATCCAGAGTTCTTTTGTATAGGATTTCCCCACTCAAAAAGAAACCATTAGAGAGTCGCCTAACAGTTCTCTTTTGATCCCTATTAGCATGTTCCGGATATTCTCTTGTTTTCAGAAACTGTTTAATATCACGATACCATGGTTCACCATCTGGTTCTGCTTCAATTGTATTGCAATAACCATGTTGATCCCGAATTTGAATTTCTAATGGGTCAATGTGAGTATTACCCGGATATGGAAGCATTGAGGCCAGGGTGGCCAAGGCATCAGCTAATTCATTGTGAAACCTGGGAATGTACCTGAATTCGATGGACTTGAACCTTTTGCTAAGATCCTCCACACATTGTCTATATGGAATGAGCTTGATGTCTCGAGTCTCCCAATCACCTTGAGCCTGCCGAATAAGCAAATCTGAATCTCCCATCACCAACAATTCATGCACATTTAGGTTTATTGCCATGTTCAGACCCATGATGCAAGCTTCATATTCTGCTGTGTTGTTTGTACAGAAAAAACGAAGTCGCGCCGTGGCAGGGTAATGTTGCCCAGTAGGTGATACCAGAATTGTCCCAATCCCTACGCCTTTGATGTTGACAGCCCCATCAAAGTATAGTTTCCAAATTTGACTGTCATCTTGGACTACTTCTTCAACTAAATTAACCTCTTCATCTGGGAAATATGTGTTCAAAGACTCATACTCATCATCAACCGGGTTTTCTGCCAGATGATCAGCCAAAGCTTGTGCCTTCATGGCAGTGCGAGTGACATAAACAATATCAAACTCTGTGAGCAAGATTTGCCATTTTGCTAATTTGCCAGTTGGCATCGGCTTCTGAAAGATGTACTTTAGGGGATCCATTCCGGATATGAGGTAAGTTGTATAGGCCAAAAGATAATGCCTAAGCTTCTGGGCGACCCAGGTTAAAGCGCAACATGTTCTTTCCAAAAGAGTGTATTTAGCCTCATAAGTGGTGAACTTTTTGCTCAAATAATATATTGCTTGTTCTCTTTTGCCTGTGACATCATGTTGACCCAGAACACAACCAAAGGAACTATCCATTACTGACAGATATAAAAATAGAGGCCTACCAGGTTCCGGCGGGACCAAAACAGGGGGATTTGACAAATATTCCTTGATCTTATCAAAAGCTTCTTGGCACTCATCTGTCCACTTGATAGCGGCGTTCTTTTTCAACAACTTAAAAATAGGCTCACATGTTGTTGTAAGCTGCGCGATGAACCTGCTGATGTAATTCAACCTCCCGAGTAAACTCATGACTTCTGTTTTGTTCTTCGGGGGAGGCAGCTCTCGAATGGTTTTTATCTTGGAGGGATCTAACTCAATGCCTCTTCGACTAACTATAAAACCCAAAAGCTTCCCAGAAGGAACTCCAAATGCACATTTGGCTGGATTGAGTTTGAGGTTGTACCGTCGTAGCCTTTCAAAGAACTTTTTCAAGTCTTGCACATGGTCAGCTTGTGTTCTCGACTTAATGATCACATCATCAATATACACTTCAATCTCTTTGTGCATCATGTCATGGAACATGGTAGTCATGGCTCTCATGTAAGTTGCCCCTGCATTCTTCAAACCGAATGGCATAACCCTATAACAATAAGTTCCCCATGGAGTTGTGAAGGCGGTCTTTTTTGCATCTTCTTCATCCATCAGAATTTGGTGATATCCGGCATAACAATCCACAAAAGATTGGATCTCATGTTTAGCGCAATTGTCAACAAGGATATGAATGTTGGGTAAGGGAAAGTTGTCCTTTGGACTTGCTTTGTTTAAATCCCTATAGTCAACACAAACTCTGATTTTCCCATCCTTCTTTGGCACTGGCACAACATTTGCTAACCATGTAGTGTATCGGACGACCCTGATCACATTTGCACTTAGTTGCTTCGTGATTTCTTCTTTAATCTTATCACTCATGTCTGTCTTAAACTTCCTTTGTTTTTGTTGGATTGGTGGAAAATTAGGATGTGTGGGAAGCTTATGGACCACTAGATCGGCACTCAAACCCGGCATGTCATCATACGACCAAGCAAATACATCTCTATACTCAAACAAAACTTGAATTATGGCATCTCTCGTCTTTTGTTCAGTATGAATGCTTATTTTTGTTTCTCTGATTTCTTCAGGACTTCCCAGGTTAATTGCCTCAGTTTCATTTAAGTTAGGCTTAGGCTTATTCTCAAATTGATCCAATTCCCTTTTTATTTCTCTAAAAGCCTCATCTTCGTCATACTCAACTTCTTGATTCATTATTTCGAGATTAGACAGCTTTTTAAGATCTGGGCATGAATTCTGCGTGCATGTCATGTTTTTAAAGCCAGCACTATCGAAACTGAAAATGATAAGAAATTAACAAAAATTAGGAAAATAAAAAGATAGAATTTTACTACGAAAATGGAACTTCATTTCATTGAATTTGAAAGGATAGAAGGATTAACATCACAGCAAAGCAATTAAACTAAAATATCTGGATTACAACCCTTAAAATAATCCAAATACAGAAAAAACAACAAAACAGGATACCAAGTCTCCTTCCTGATGGGAAGAGGAATTGCTTCCCAGTTGCTGAGCGAAGTATCTGGACCAATCAGTTGAACACTTGCCCGACTAGGGCCCTCCCCAACTTGAACCATATTGATCTCATAAAACATCTCCTTGAGACCCTGGCAAACTCTGTCAATGTCATCCTGAGTAGAAGGATTTTGGACTTCTTCAAATTGTGGCTTGACAAAAGAGTAGGCAATGTGAGGGATTGGTTTGGACAGATTCCAACCATTCTTTTTGCGGGCCTTGGCTCTGTCTATGTCAGCTGATGTTGGTTTAAAGCCCAAGCCAAAGGTATTTTTCTTCGAAAATGGAGCAATGGGGTTCACAATTCCTTGTAGAGAGGATCCCAATCCTTTTCCTGGTTCATAGCCGTTCCTCAACATCAGCGAAGCTACCATCATAGATGTGGCTGAAAGACGGGGATGCAGAATTGGTTTTCCTTCTTCCACTTGGTCCACCTCAATCACCTCAAATGCTTGATATATGATAGATTCACATCCTTCCTTGGCGTCGATATATGGAATGGACGGGTCTTTATAGACAGATGAGTCGTCCTCCCCATGAACAATAATTTCTTGCCCGTCACACTCGAATTTGACCATTTGATGTAGGGTGGATGGTACAGCTCTGGCCATATGGATCCACGGCCTTCCCAAAAGAAAATTATAGGAAGTTTCCATATCTAACACTTGAAAGACAATGTTAAAATCAACCGGGCCGATTGTCATGGTGAGTTCGATTTCCCCAATAGTGTCTCTTTTTGAACCATCAAAAGCTCTGATGCTGACATTACTGGTTCGAATTCTGTTATTGTCGATGTTCAGCTGTTGTAGAGTAGAAAGAGGACACACTTCTACACTTGAGCCTCCATCAATCATGGCTCCTTTTACGTAGTGCCCTTCACATTTGACCATAAGATGCAAAGCTCTATTGTGGCCAGCCCCTTCCTCAGGCAAATCATCATCGCTGAAAGTAATTCTATTTACTTCAAAGAATCTTTCAGCCATTTTTTCTAGCTGATTCACCGTTGTCTTTTCTGAGACATATGCCTCGTTCAGAGTTTTGATCAACACACGACGATGCTCTTCTGAATGCAAAAGCAGAGATAACAAAGATATCTGAGCAGGAGTTTTCCTTAGTTGGTCAATGATTGAGTAGTCTTGCAATTTCATCTTCTTAAAGAATTCCTTCGCTTCTTTTTCTGCAACGGGTTCTTTCACTGGCAAGTGACTTTCCCTGGCTTGCTTAGCTTTTCTCAATTCCTCTGGTGAATAACACCTTCCAGAGCGGGTCAAGCCCTCCATTTCACCTGTTTCTTCAACTATCTCTTTTCCTTTGTATTTCATGACAGTCTTGTTATAATTCCAGGGAATAGATTTTGTGTTTGTCACTAGGAGTTGGGCAACAGGTCGGATCACGACTGGCTCTGTTATATTCCTCAAACCATTATTCGGAATGATCTTTTGAATGCCTCCGGGGATGTAAAGTTTTGGCCCACCCAATTGAACCTCAACCTTTTTTGTGCTTCCAGGAACATAGAGAATCGTTTTTTCAGAACATGCCAAGTTCAAACTAGAATTCGCACCTTTCACCATCAATGGTGCCAATTGAGGCGGGCTCACTATCACTTTTGGTTCTGGCCCTATAGTTCTAACAACCATCTCTGTCTTGCCAGACTGCTTATAATCCCGATCATCACAAATCATCCCAATAAAATGTGTATTATCATGAGTTGGGAGCGGATTGTTTGTGATATTAGGAGTATCCTCATTGTTTGTTACCACAATTGCCTTTGCTTCAATCAAATTTTCAATGGCTTTCTTTAATGTCCAACAGTTTTCAGTACTATGCCCTTGGGTGTTAGAGTGATACTCACATATTGCATTTGAGTCAAAACCTTTTGAATTTGGATTCACATAACGCGGCATAATAGGTTCAATCAACTTCAACTACATCAACTTTCGAAATAGGCTTGTATATGATTCTCCAATTGGGGTGAACTCTTTCTTTGGCTCCTGTTCTCTCACATATTCTTGTCGGGGACGAGGATTATATGGTGCCTGAAATTTTGGCCGGAGTTAACGGGAGCCTTGTGGAATCGGTGCCCGCCATTGTTGGTGATTAGGAGGCCTAGCATAAGCCTGAGCATTAAACACTGTGTATTGTTGCAGGGGAACTGAGTATCAGGGACCTTGAGGCGGATAATAATGTTGAAGAGAATTGGATAGTCCTTGTTGAAATTGCACGTAAGAAGGAGCTATTCCTCTTTGAACTCCCCCGAACCCAGATGCCATCATGGATCCTTCCTCCTTCTTTTTCCGATTTCCGAAATTGCCTGACCCGCTTTGAATTGCTTGTGTGGTTTCCTTAAGGGCTGCCTGACTCACAATTTTGCCTGACTTCATGCCATTCTCAACTATTTCACCAATCTTAATAGCCTCAGCAAAAGGTTTACCGATGGCGGCCAACATGTAATGGAGGTAATCTGGCAAATGAACATGGGGAAACATGCATAGATCGTTAAACGAAACACTCTTGTGGCCCCCCAAACCCTGTATGTTTCTCATGGTTTGTTCCAAGCTCTTCATTTTTCTGGTCATTTCCTCTTGTTCCATATTCTTTTCGGGCTTTTCGATCTCAATTGGGAACACGTTATGAGGAGTGTGCTTGTATGAATCTGGAACCTTTAAAGTCAGTTCTGGAGAGTAATGTTGGGCATCATGAGCATCCAGCTGTGGATCATTATTGGACTTTTGAGCAAGAGCCGGTTGAGGGACAGTGAAAGTATGGACAATGGGTATAGTAGGTGGGTCATTTCTGAGGGGTGCGATTGGAGGACGTGGAATGGAGGTACTAGGGATAGTGGGAAGGTTAAAGCTCGGACTGAATCCAGGTTGGTACAATGGGTTACTTGTTATGGAGATAGGCACTTGAGTGGCAACTGACACATTATGAAGATTGTCCGAAGGCCCTATGGGTAGTGAGGGCGGTGCTTGTCCATTCACCCAGGCTTGGTACATCTCTGCCAATTGTTGCTTCAACACTCTTACTTCTTCAACCAGTCCTGAACCTTGTTCAACCAATTGTCCATGGACATCATCATTATCTGACTCATTCTCACTGTTGTTTGCCATTCTACTTTTTCCTTTTGATCTCGTGTTGTAAGGGTGAGTCGCCAGTTTAAACCACAAACCAACCACCTCTATTTTACTTTATCTTTTAAAATGACAAACAACAAACGTGTTAGAGTTAGGCATTTTGCAGATATTAATCACACATTATATGTCATGCACCTAATGCCATTTTCATTTCTAAAATGATCTTGGAAGGCTTTATGTTTCATCCCGGCTTATTGATTTATTGGTTTATTTTCATCTTGAATTTAACGAGTTTTTTTTTTCATTTTTTTAGATTAATTATGGTTATGATCACATCCGATGAGGATTGCCTACGTATCATGACGCCACATGAATCAGACCATTATGTAGTTCAGGGGAAAACAATAATAGTTTTTTTTAACAAAACGAAATAATACAATAACAGAAAGGACATTACATTGAAAATGACTTACCAAACTCTGACAAGACCAAAAGACAGCGATTTTAAAGATTCAACAATGACTCAAACTAAAACATAACTACTACATAAAAAGTTCTAACAACTACGACTATAATTCAACTCCACAATCTTCTGGCTTTCAAACACTGGAATATCTGCTCATGGTGGGGCTTGCCCTGGTTGACCCCCTAATGTACGGTACATCCTTTTTAACTCTGCTGCAAGATGACGGGCAAAAGTAGGTGCATGCTCCAAAAACTTCTCATAATCCATCCCTTGGCAGTTCACATAACTTTGAGCGGTATAAACAGCTAAATTATGAACTTGCTCTTTGAAGTACTGGAAATTCTGGTCTCGATCTTGTAACTGCTGCTGGCGAGTGGTGGCTATCTCCCTTATGTGGCCCTCACGATCTAAGGCTGACTCCAACTGAGCCCGAAGTCTAGCTTGCTCGAGTCTCGCCTGAGCCATCTCCCTATCAAAATCTGCATGTTGGTATTCTCTATTGTACCTTCTCATTTCTTCCAACTGTGCATGGAGCTGAGCTTCTGAACGTACCCAATGGGCCTTCTCTCTCTCGAATTGAGCCCTCTTTTCTTCAAATTGTGTTACTTGGCGATCCTTACTTGATTCGGCCTTCTCATTTAGCTGTACGATCTTTTCATTGGCTTTGTCCAATGACTTTTCAGTCTTTGCCAAGAGGGAATCATAATCTTGCACTTTTTCCATCAGATTGGCAATGGTTCTCTGGTCTTTCCAACTTCTCACTGGCACTTCAGAGGCTTTCTTCATCTGTTGAAGTTGAGCACGAAGGGCTTCATTTTTGCAGATTAGACTCTTCTTTTCCCCTTCGGCTTCTTGTTCTTGCAAGTCTTTCTCAAAATTGAGGTTTCTTAGCCTTTCTTCTAAGGCATGAATAGTTGTTTTGTATCCCTTTTCCCGTTCACCCCAAGCCAACCGTTCTTGGATTTTATCATCAAAGGATTGAACATGCGGCCTTTTGGGGGGCCTTTTGGGCTCTGGCACATCATCCACGTGAGACCTCTTCCCAAACCATATAGCATAACCCGGATCTACCTCACCTCTCGCAGGATCTGGCACCTGAGTATCATATTTCAAGTAGCGACAACCATTCCAAATTTGCTGGATTAAAGCTTCGGGGAGTGGGGCTTCGGGGTGTAGCTCAATAACTTGCACACTCAAATCTTCATCCTTAGGTACTACTTGGTACCTTCCTAGCTGTCTTAGAACTCTGTGTAGCGTATACGGCTGGACACTTCTCAAACCCAACAATAGCAAATAACTTTTTAGGGCCGACATGTGTATCACCTCTCTTAGCGGGAGCCATCCCAAAGTCCACTCAATTTGACTTGCATTTAAAGATCTTAGGTGGGATATCCAGGCTTTCACCCCTTTTGGAGAGTTGTAATCTTTTACTCTTTCTTCGTAACTCTCAATGAAATTGTCCTTGTTCGGACCATAGCTCATGAACTTGGGGTGATGTCGGAGATGCTCAATCAACCACATTTGTAACAAAATATTGCACCCTTCGAAGAATTTTGCCCCAGACTTGCACAAAGTCAACGCCCGATAAATGTCTGATAGAATGATCGGGGCAAGAGTGTGATGTTCTTTGGTAGTGAGGACCTGTACAACCCTGGCTATGCGGGTATCAATTGTCCGCTTCTCGTTTGGGAAGACCATAATTCCCAGAAACGCCACTATGAAGGCGAAGCGACGATGAATCTGCCATGTGTCTTTGTTCTGCTTGTTGTTAAGGCCCTTTTCATGCATTTCAAACCCATTTGGCTGCCCGAACCTAGAGTACAAGAAGTAGAAAGAACAACACCCTTCGACTACGTTGGTCTTTCTAATTTGCTTACTGATGTTCAGAAGATCAAAGAATCGGTGTACAGAAAGAGCCCTTGGGAATATGAGCTCCTGGTTTCTCAAATCCCTGCCAAACCCGGAATATCCAGCTATCTCTTCTAAAGTGGGAGTTAGCTCAAAATCGGAGAAGCGAAAGATATTGTGAATGGGGTCCCAAAAAATTACTAGTGCCTCAATCAAATCGTCCCGTGGTTTAATTTTCATAATATCTGTAAGGGCTCCCAAGTGCTTGGTGACCCATTTCTGCCCATCTTCTCTTAAATCATACCACCACATCTGAAGCTGAAGTGGAGCCTCGCCTACAACTGTGAATGGTGTGTTCTGAACAGTGCTCATTTTGTACCTGTGGGTGGTTAAGGTTAGGTTTGACACTAGTCTCAAGAGACAGAACCAATGCACTCCTTTTGCAAAACAATCTTTTGTAAATAACTCAATTTTAAGAAAAATCAACGAGAAGGGGGGCTATTTTTGTAATTTTGACCGAAGAAAGGGTGGCTATTTTTGCAATTATGGCGCCTTCTTACTTTCAAGGATAGCTTTAGGGTCGGGGGAAGGGCATTATGGTCAAAGTGATTCCCAATTGACAGACACGTCCGTTCTTGCGAGAACAGCCCTTCAACAATTTTGAAAATGTTCTAAGACTATTTTGACAGGAACGATTTGGGATTAACCGAAGCTGAGTCTGCTTATTTATTTATTTTTGATTAAAAAAAATACTAGACACATTTCTTTTCTTTTTTTTATATAGTTATTTTATAAAAATGGGGCCGAACCCTATGAAGGTTGCCTACGTATCTCACATCCGGTAAGAATCAGACCCGCGTAGTTCGTAAATATTTCAGGAATAGGATGACACTTTTTTTTGAAAAATTCAGGCTTTTTTTGTTGGGGGGGGGGGGGGGGGGGGGTAAATACTGAGATTTTCGAAAATCGGGTAAATTTTCTCCCTCATATTTTCTTCTTTCTGGTTTTCCCTTAATATTTTTATATTTTTATTTTATTTTAGAAACCGGTCAACATGCACAAACCAAATCAAACATAATGCACAAGTAGCACATAAAATGCATCAGGATGGTCTTGTAATTTCGGGTACACCTGTCCTAGACGGACCCAACCCCTATGTTGAGTCCCCAAAGTCAAATGCACATGATGCAAACAAACGTTCCTATTAGGGATCCGGCATGAGGCTATGTTATTCTAGGTTTAAATCTTAAGGGGAATGTTTTAGACCTGGCTTACCCAAGCGGACAGCTCGAGCCGAGATGGGGGTAATGTACCGGGAGCACGAAAGTCTACCCGGCCTAGTTACTGACCCAGCCTCGTTTTAATTGGTATGACTTCTAACAGAAAAGTGGGCCACGCGCACGTGTGCACCATAAATTCAGAAGACTCAGAAGGGAGGCGTAAGAAGATAATTTAATACAGTTCAAATAGTATCAAAGCGGTAAATAAGCAACAATTAGCACATTAGGCCCACAAACACAATAATATCATACAATCAATAAAGCCAAGTATAAATCACATTACAAGCTCGAATTCTGAACCCTGAACCAAAAGTTCTGGGTTCTTGTTCCCCAGCAGAGTCGCCAGAGCTGTCACACCCCCTTTTTTCCCACGCAACCCTTATTACGAGGTTGAGTTAGAAGAGTTTTTCCAATTAAAGTGACGTTTTGAAAAGGGATTATTTATTATTCAGAGTCGCCACTTGGAATTGAGTTTTG